>NC_016526.1:321100-621100 GCF_000236905.1 Tetrapisispora phaffii CBS 4417
ATGTAGCTATGCTCCAGGTTAATCGTAATTCTAAGAGGTCCACGCAGGGAATGCGTTTAAACAATTGAACCGTCTACGAGTCCGAAAATATTAATAATTTCGTTCAATTTCTTCTACTTGCATGAGTGCACTAAACCTTGAAGGTCTGTATATTAGGCTTATCGAAGAATACGAATCCAGAAGTTTAGCGTTCTTGCTTGACGCATTTTTTTTTATTGTTGTTTTTTCTTTTCGATATTAATTAATGTTATTGAGATTCGTCGGCTTCAACGAAATTATAAGAAACGTATTCGATCGATCTATTACGTCTTTTTCTAGTGAACTCTCGTATTAAGTTCAGATGAGAATTTTTTACCTGTGCTGTGTTTTTTAGTTTTTTAAGATGCTTTGTTTTTATTTTAGAGACAAAACGCTACACGAGATCGCAATTGAAAGTCTTTTTATTAGTGTTGTTGACATTTTTTGTTGTTTTGTGACAGTGTTTCCCCGAGAAATTGTTAAAGGTCACATTCAAGAACCGTTTTTGTAGACAATCATTTAATTGTTACATTACTAATTTGTGCGGAAGTTACTGGGGGATAAACTCGTTTTTCCACCAGAACCAGAAAGCTGAAGCTAACACCAAGAAAAAGAAAAGTTTGAATAAAACAGTACAACATAGATCTCGTAGAATAAATCCACTCACAGGTAATACTGAAACACAACACACCGACGCTTTTCTTTTTATTTTTCCCTTTTAGTTTTCTGGTTTTCACGCTGTATCGGCTTACCGAGAGGAGTCTTAAGATATTGATCATTATTATGAGCTGCAGGTAATTAATTTTTATTTAATCTTTTAACTGCAAGCATTTCTGCGGTTACAGTCATTCTGTTGTAGTGAATTCGAAACTTTGAATCTCATAAATGAGGGTACATTGAGAATTTTGTTGCGGTGCTAGTAAAACAACGGAGCACTGTCTCAGATCTGGTCGTATCCCAGTTCGTATGGCTTCTGATGTGGGAAATACATGCATTACACTGAAACATACGTACTATTTCTTTAGAATTACGTAGGAGATGGTTGTTCGACAAATGCGTTTAGAACATCAGATGAAAGGTTACCTTTTTTTCGCAAATTCTTCTCAGTGGTTTTCTCCGGACCATCGCAAGTATCTCGTATTTTTGATAAACGAGAGAAACGGTCATTACTGCATTCACAAATATTGTATTGGAAAAAATCTAGATTCTGTGTATCTGCATACTACCATATGGTCGGTATGCAACAACACGATAAATGGGCTGTGTCATTTTTAAGTTACAACGGCAAGATGTAATTTCGGCAATAAGCGTGATAGTGCTTACCGATGATGATTGAGGTTCTAACAGCACTTTCCTACTACCTTACAAGATTACATGATACAGACTTATTTGACGCTTGCAATTATTGCATTCTACTTCTGATCTAACTTTAAGGGAACAAACTAATTTCTTGCTTGCATTATTATATGATTTCTAAAAGCACCCCCATTGAAAATGTTTTGGCTGTCTGTCAGTTGTTGTCGTTTTCTAGACTGTTACCAAAGATGGTTCGCCACTAACTAAGTTCGAACATTTGTAATTATATGATTATATGTGATTAATTGTTCTTACATCTATTTATTGTGAGATAAATGTATGCTATATGTATTATGTATATATGCATGCTAATGATTGTTTAACTTAAACTGTCATTCTGATTGGTAAGGTTAATGATCTATGGACGTCCTTAGATTGGAATGAAATTACACTTGAGCTATGAGCAGTATTCTTAAATGGTGGCTCAACAGATATGTGAATAGTGTTGTTTCTGTGGGAATTATCGTTCAAATTAGACGTGTGTTCTTTGTTGAATTCATCAATCATTGAATCAATATCCTTATTGTTATATCTTGAAAAATTAACTCCATGTGTGGATGATTCACTTTTGATTTTGTTGAGCGATTGGGAATGTGTTAATAAACCCGAAACTGAATTCTCTTGGATTGTTGGTAAACTTGACCTTTCTTTCTCTTCCTTCTGTAAGGTAGACTCTTGTAAGTTTTTGACCTCTAATCTTAGTTTGATTCTTTGATAGATTACTTGGGAGAAATAATCAGAAAAAGTATTTTTGAGTTCGTCACTGTTTTTATTTCTTTTGCCATCCATATCTTCTTCTGCCAATTCTGTTTCAATACTAGAGTTGTCATTTAAACTGACAAATTCGGTGTCATCATCTAAATATGAATCGGAATCCTCCAAATATGAGTCCGTCTCATTCTCCAAAACCTTCAGTTTGTTCGAAATTTTTTCTGAGTTTACTGAGTGCATACCATTGGATGTGTCGATAATATATTCATCAGTTTCACTTTTGCCAAACTCATTTTCACTTTTTCCAGTATCTTCGTCTTCTGTCTCTTCTTTGATTGGATAATAGTGCTTCATAGTTAATGGGATAACTTTGTTTTTGACAACAATTGATGGTTCTCTCATTAACGAGTTCAATGAAGATACGCCAGATGATCTTGTCAATCTTGAATTTGTTCTTTTTGCTTCCGAATTAATACCATCCAGAGGAGAAACATTGTTCTTTGATAAGTCACTGTTCTTTGATAATGTTTTAGTAAGAAAGGTATTATTCAGAAGTTTTGAAGACACCGATGAAGTAGTAAATACAGATGCTGCTCTTCTAATTGATGATGGCGTTCGTCTCAACGAAGCAGTCTTAGTAACAATATCAGATTCATTTGTTTCAGAAGAAATTGGTTGTGATTCGTTGACCTTTGTAGGATTAATGGACATTTTTTCAAATTTTGAGTTTTTTGCTAGCACAGGTTCTAAAGATTTATGTGATTTACTTTTATTTGAAGTTGGATATTGATTTCCTTTTGTTCTTTGAATATGTGAAGTTAATTGGATGGTGCTGTTAGAATCAGATTTTTTCATATCATTCCTGTGCTTCAATTTCTTTCCATACACATTTAAATTAGAGTTAAAAGTGTTACTCCTACTGATTCTTTTACTTTTGTTAGTTTTATAGTTATTTTTTTCTTTAAAACTGAATAGTTTTTTTCTTAATACAAGTCCTAATTTCTCCAGACATTTTCCAAATTTAATAGCTAGCATTGTGAAGAATTGAAGTAAGCCTCCCTTACATCTCACGGCATTAGATCTCTTTAGTTGAGAAACCCGTTTACCACTTGAGTTTACTGGTGATTTATAGATGGAAGATGCATACCTGGACGAAGAGGAGGATGAAGAAGAACTCACTCTCTTGATTGTTGGTTTCCTTCCCAGTTTACCTTCAACGTGAGGTCTAAATGCTACTGAGTTTCTTGAATCCCTTCCAAAAGATTCTGAGGACTCAATCCTATATGCTAGAGATTCTCCCTTTGGAATAAAGGAGGTTTCAGATAAACCAGTTCTCTCAGTCTGTTTAGTTACATCATTAGAATCGTGATTGTTACCATCGTTATCCCTCTGTTGCAATCTTGGAGATGCTTCAAAAAATAGGTTTTCGTTCGAGGTTATTCGTTCTGGTGCTAATGTATGACGAAATTGAGTATTATTGCCTATGTTAGAAACATTTTCATTTTCATTGTGTATGTAATAATCACTTACTACATTTGAACCAATGTTTTTATTATTTTTATAGAACTGAGATTGCATAGATGTAGTATTATCTGAAATGTTGGCAAATGAGTAATAACCATTCGAAGAATGAGCATTCGATTGTGAAGTGTAGTCTGATAATATTTGAGATTGTGTGTCGAAAGTGTCATTTTCTGAATCGTTGGTTTCTTTGTTTAAACTTTGAGACAGCCCCATTTCTTTTTCAGAAAATTTTGTAGCACCATCATTGATATTATCATTTAATAAATGATGATTATTTAATTCTGGCTCTTGCAGGTTTGTATTTGGTAAACTTTCAATTGAAGGGAATTTAAAATCCATTTGAGTTCCGTTGAATGATTTTGTCTTTGTTCTGGTAGGTGTTCTTAATAACGTATGGGCCATATTACTTATCCTTCTGACTATCTAGTATGAATATATAATAAAGAGATGTTGACTATTAATATATATAATGCACTTGCAAGAAATGTAAAGTTACATTTCAGATCATGACAGAAAGACCTCTTATATATATGTCTGTATGCATATATGTATATATATTCAAATTATACAGGAATACAGATAAACTCAGCATCAAATTAAAAATATTATAATATTCTCCTGGTCATTGATTCAATATATTATTATATTTAAACTCAATGCTTGATCTCCCTTAACTGTAACTGGAAAATAAAGGCATATAATTAATAAGATGGCTGTTTCGAAACTTTGATTTAATCAAATAGTAATCAGGAAAAAGAAGAATTGTACAGTCGATTTCTAGAGTATGTCCCTTTTAGGAAACGTAATTGATTGAAGTGTTTTTTTTGTTGTCAACCTTAAACAATTTCGAAAGAATGAACAGAAAGTATGTAGAGCAGTAGGCGGGTAACAGGAAACATTCGAAGAAGACAACCAGCCATTCAATTATAATCTTCATGTTTGTGTGCAAAGTTAAGACCTTAGAGGGTGATATGTATACGTCAAATATCAAAGGAGTTAGAGGTTGGTTACTTTGTTTAGATTCTGTAGATCAAGATCATTAATCTATAGGGTGAGATCATTGAAAATATTACACAATAATAAATCTTTATACTCTCTTGTAAAAAAGAAAATTATTTTAGTTTTAATCTATTAACTTATGGTATGTATATATATTACATGTACCTAAATTAAAATAGTACTAATATAAAATATGATTATGAAAAATGCCCAAGTGGTATATGTATGCAAACATTATTGTAGAAAGAAAAAATACACCAGAATATAATTGTATTCTAATTGCTACCCCGTAGAATTAGAAGTCATTGAAATTGTATATTGGTAGATAAAATCCTTTTAAAACTCAATTAGTTTATGAGTTAGATGGACTATCCTTTTTAGAGATCATGACAGAATCGCCTGCTAAGTTCTTTAGCTTTTGCAGTAATAGTCCTTCGTTGTGAAGTTTGTGGAAATTCTTGTTAGAACTTGTTACAAAGGATACACCATTTATTACTAAGAATGGGACCTCTAATTGATCGTCCTTATGGTAACCTAACTGGTTGGTTAGGATTTTCTTTTTTGCAATGTAGTCGTGCAATAATGCACCTTGTACGTGTCTATCTAAATCGACAATAGCAATTTCTGGTAATATTTCATAACTGTTCAATAATAATTTTTTAATTTCATTTGATTGAGAGTCTGAAGATTTCATGAATAAAACCACTCTAGAAGTGTTGATTATTTCTTTGTAGTTAGCCGCAGCATCAAATGCAGCATTTTTATAAGCATTAATGTCATATTTGTCATTATTACGGTTATTTTTATTTTCACCTTTATTGGGTGAATTACTATTTTTGTTGTTTGATTCAATGTTATCCTTGTCCTCAGCATAACCGTTGTTATAATCATTTGGAGCTTGAACTGCAGTTGGTTTGGTGTTAATATGTTGAGATGTCATTGAATGTTTTGAGTTTACAAGGTTCATACCATTTCTAATGGTAGAAATTTGTTCCTCAACCTTAATTGAATTCAATTCGATTTCTTGTTTAGAATTTCCACCATGTTTAATTACATTGGCGTTTGAATCATCAAGTAACGATGAAGTTGATTTGTCATTAACCAATGGCGACAAATTATCAGAACTTATATACGTGTAAGATAAATATCCCATTAGAAACAATGAGAGAATAGTCATCGAAATGACTGTAAAATTCTTTCTTTGTTTTAATTTTCTTTGAATTTTCTTAGTAGTTTCCTTTCCCATTTTTAAAGTACTTTGAGTCTTACGTGTGTTTTTTTTAAATGTCCTCTTATTCAATAAATTTCTTAGGAATAATAACAATAAGTGAGACTTTCTAAATGACCTTCTTTTATATTAGCAGTAAATTCTGAGAAGTGATATATAATAAATCTTACTAAACAAACCTTCCCTGCGGTTTCTTTCTTTTTTTGGCGCTATTATGTTGTTATTAAAGGGGCTATTTTAAATTGACATAACTTAGCAATGAAAAAAACCATAGACGTCGATAGTCTTATTAATATCGTTTTACTTATATATAAAAGTACTGATAAATTCTAAGAATTAAAAAATAAAAAATTACATTGCTACCTACCATTAATAATGTGTGGTTTTTTGCTCTGTTTTACATTTATTGTATGCTTTCAGTGTACTTAAAACCACAAGTTGGCGCGCATTCCGCAATGACTAGTTATTTTTCAACAATTCGGAACCTCTACGAAATTTACCATCTCTTTAAAACAGATGAAAACCGGTATACAAAGAAAAAGTGTTTAAAATGACCAAAACTAATATTTGGAGATAACCCGATTTGGAGACTTCTCTTAATTAGTTAAAAGTCTAGAATAATTAAAACACACACTATATAACAAAAACAGGCTTAAAGTTATACAATTGTTAGAAGATATCCAGGATTTCATTTTTTTTATTTTTATTTTTAGTGTTCCATACATAGTTACAACTATGTATGGAACAGCACTGCTACCAAGAAACAGAATACTATCTTGTTTTTGTGCTCCAGTTTCAAAAAGAGTAATGATCAAAAACACTCCATGTACATTATCTTTCAGTTTCTTCCGCAGTGGGTCTCTCTGCCACGAAGGCTTGATTGAAACAGTCGGGTTTATTCCTGCAATCAATACGAAACACAATTTTTCACATGGAGTACTTAACTTTCTTATGATAAAAATAGGTTAAGTACTCTAACTCTTCTTCTTCTGGCAAGGCTTTGATCATATTTGCATTGGTGGATATTTATATCTCATTACTATGTCTCTTGCTTATAGTTCTCCAAACAATTTCAATTCTTCTAACAAACTGAGGTAGACAAAGTCTTATATTGAAAAAAAACATTTAGTGTTAGCCTTCCGTTTACGTGTACGTGTACGTGTTCAGAAAGACAGGGTTTAATTTTTTACCTAAATAGGCATTCATCCATCGTGAGTGGGTGGAGTCTTCCTGTGGAATCGCCATAGAAGTGTTTTTCTTTTTTATTATATGACCAAACTAGTAACAGCTTGGCTTTATGATAGTTTTATGGGTTTGGGGTTTCGTAATGTGGTACGGCTGTTTCTTTGTTAACAATACAAATATCACAAGTTTTTTACACGAAATTACACAAAAATACAAAAACACAAAAATATAAATCTAAATTTATTTATGGAATTCGGAAAAGTTTATTATTCCATTATTATCGTACAGTTTAACCGTAGAAATAGATACATACACAACAGATATAAGCCATAATTAGAAATCCTAATTTACTCTATATCGTTTCCGTTTGCGGTTGCTGAATCTATTATATTCAGTCTTGGCACAGTGACAACTGACTAGGTTCACTCTTTCCCTCTCTTTGCATCATAACTTTTACTGCTCTATAGTAGACCCTCATCGTTTCCAACGGTCATAGGGTAGAACTGTCTATTTCGCATTTTCAACAAGATATATACATTCACACATGTATAATAGATACATGCGTCTACATATGCATACCTTTTCCGCTTTATGTTGCTTATGCAACAGATAAAGGTAACTAGAAATCTCTCTGGCTGGCTATCGTATATTCTATATTGTTGGGCTAGCTATTTCTTTTCATCTCTATCTCGAAAAAGGAATTGATCTTGAAAAATCTTCTTTTTTTATGAACTAGAAGAACCTGATACTAAACAATTAATTAAACTTCTCATTGGCTTCCCAATGAGTATTAAATAAACTTTAACTAATATATTGAATTATTACTACCGGTTTTGTTTCCCGTTCCAATGAGGTAGGTTCATGTGCATTTTTGGATTTAATTAATCCCTATCTAAACATAACAAAAGGTCAGATGCTGTTCCCCATTTAGATAGTTCGGAGTTTAAGCGAGTAGAATAGAGACAGTTTTTTAGGGTAACGATATATAGTTATATACGTAATAATTACTCAAAAAAACTATCGTTAATGGAAAACAGGACTATGCCTCATGAGTATTTTAACTTTTAATAAATTTGAATAATTGGACTTATCAATTATAGTGTTTTTAAGATTTATTATGCAAAGTGTACATATCTAAATTAAACTGTCGATGGTATGGATGTTGTTTCCCCGGAGCTCGTGTTTTTCTTATTAAATGAACTGTAAATTATCAGCATTTTTCTCAGTTGGATCCAATTTGGCTCTTTTCACCTTTTTATTTGGGTCGTTTTGTGATTGTGATAAACTAACAGAATGAACTCTTCTCAATTTATTACTGTTACTAGTATTACCGTCTACTTGTTTCACTGGAGTTACAGATTCAGATAAAAATTCAGGTTCTTGATGCAAACGGTCCATAAGATTCTGGTCGTCGGTGCTCAAAGGTGCGACAATATCTTGAACTCTGTCGTTCGTATGATCACTTTCGTTTCGTTGTAGTTGTGGTAAGCCAACATCTTGTTGGGAAGATATTTGCCTGTTATTAGCCCTCTTCATGGACATCATCTGCATTAATCTCGTCACTAAATTCTGCTCGTCTGCCCTTTGTGGAACAATTTGAAGATCATTAGCGTTATCTGGTTTAGAACCGTCGTTGAATAGACCTACGGTATCATTGATTTCAACTTTGAATCCTATTACAAAGTTATGGTTCTTGTCCCAAACGATCTTTATCTCATCACCATCATGTAATAACCTCTTGTAACCGGCTTGTATTTTGACATTGTTTATGTAACTCACGTTAGTACCACTGTGACAATACCAAATATCATCTAAACCTTGGGCAGGTGATTCATAAAAGCTATTACCAACGATGTGTCTATTTTTTAAAAGGAAGCAGTGAACTTTAGATAATCTATTATCCTCGATTCTGCAGTTACAATCGTCAGTTCTGCCAATGAAAAATGGATTAATACCTTGTTTTATTTCAATTGATTCCTGAATCGAACTTTCCTCGAGAGGATGTAACGTCAAAAATAGATTGTTATTATTCTTTTTAATTCTCCTTTGTTGTTGAAACTCTGTGGCTCTAGGTTGCATATATTGAACTGGTGCTCTAGTTGGTATTTTAAATCCTTTGAATTGACTTGCGGAAAATTCTTCTTCTTTTTCTTCTTCTTCTTTTTCTTCTTCTTCTTTGATCTTTTGCATTTGTAATTTCTTTTGTTGTCTCATGAATTCATACTGCGCATCATCCATACTTTCTAATATTTTTTGCTGTGATAACGACTGTGATAATGAGACCTGTGATAATTGGCTATCTGTTTTGCTCCCATTATATGATTGATTCAAATACCCCATCTTAATCCAGGGGTGTTGTAAAGCCCTTTCTGCTGAGAGTCTATCATTTGGATTTACCTGTAAAAGTGAGTCAATGAAATTTCTAGCTTCATCTGAGATTCGGAAATCCTTTAAAGGACCTTCATGATAAGAACCATTTCTAACCTGTTTGTAAAGCTGTTCTTGAGTAGATCCACTGAATGGTAAATGACCTGTTAAAATTACATATACAAGGCAGCCTATCGACCACATATCAACTAACGAGGAATATTCATTCCTTTCTTCATTTTCTTCTAAATTATTGCTACCACTAATGATTTCAGGGGCAACATATGCAAGTGTACCGCAAAATGTTTTCATAAAAGTTCCATTTCCTTGTACTTTGGCTAGACCAAAATCAGTAATTTTGACCAACACGGGGTCATCTTGTTCAATTAAAATGTTATCAGGTTTTAGATCCCTATGACTAATGCATTTGGAATGTATATATTTCACAGCTTCTAAAATCTGTCTAGTGATTTCCCTGCCTGCATCCTCCCCAACTGATCCATGGGCTGCGACAAAATCCATTAAATCTCCTCCTGATACAAATTCCATCAGCAGATAATAACTTTCTTCGTCTTCATAAAATCCTTTTAATCTGACTATTCTTGGATGATCTAATTTCCTCAATACTTCTAACTCCCTCGTAACACCATCCATGTTCCCCATTACTTTTCTTTTGCTTATAATTTTAACTGCAAATGTTTTACCAGTACTTCTCTCTACTGCTTTTTTAACAATTGCAAAGGCACCTTGTCCTACAACTTCATCTTTAATTGTAAAATCTTTGAATATACCTAACGGTTTTATACTTTTAATATTTGATGATTGAAATTTCGATGAACTTCCAGCTTCTATACCATTATCCATACTTGCTCTTGATTTATTCATCTTGTAGTTTTTCAAATTTTCTGCAAATTTATCATTGATGAAGAGTACTAATGAAAGGACATCTGATGCTACACCTAAACCTACAGTTATTTCATCACCTTGTGATATTATTTGATTTCTATTTTTTTCTAGTTTTTCACCGTTCAACCATGTTCCATTTGTTGATATATCTTTGATAAGTAAATTTCCGTCTTCTCCTAAAAGCAATTGAAAATGTTTATTTGATAGCCTATTGATGTCTCCCAAATGATAATCACATTTGGGATTTCTACCAAAAATCCAAACCTTTTTTATGGATTGCTTCTCTTTAATTACTTGATCTATGTCAGCTCTTAGATCTCGGATCTGGATTTGACCAGAAGTACAAATGACTCTGCAAACAATATTATCATCAATTCGTTCCTGGGAGAATTTATCTATTAGAAATTTCTGCGTTGCTTGTGTTGCCTGTTGCGTGGGTTGTGTGCCTCCATTCATATCTGTATTATCTTGATGGTCTATATTAAAGTTGATGGAGAATTCTGTTCCATACGCACAAATATTTGTATTGCAGAGTTTATATGACTAACCTATTAAAACCAATTCGAACAATTCACCACTATAAGAGCACTCTAAACTAATTGTTCTGATTTATTAATTCATTTTACAATGGTTAAAACTGTAATTTAATATCTATTAAGTTCAGTTATTGCCATTGTACGCCAAATGCATTGCAATAAAAAATTCAATTGTATCAAATTTCATAGTAATTGAAAATATACAAATTGAAGACATCGGATGCTTAACGCGTTGAGTTCCCTGAGCTGCTCAAGTAATCTAAACTATTTCAGTGACTAAGAATAAAACAATCGAATGTTATGAAACGTTAGGATAAATATAAGATAATATAAAGTTCATATCATTACTAATGAAAGTTATATACATACTTTTATATATTACATTATTCGAAAAAGATAGAAGAAAGCAGGAGAAGGTGACTGCAAATAGATGTTCACTAGTTGACTAATATATATATATATAAAATACGTTACTAGATGCTCCATTCAAAGAATGCATTATATCAAGAGTATGTAAATTGTGTATGCTGTAGTATGCTATTTTGGAAATAAGAAAAGAATATTGTTAAGCAGATAATTGAGACAACAAGCCGATTTATTAGAATCTTTGCTTAGATAATAATGGATTCCATTTCAAACCTGGATGTGACTCTTTAGTGGCTCTTTTTATTTTAATCCACATTTTGATACTTTTATCTGTTTCACCAGTGATAAAAATTTGTCCTGTCGCATCAAATGTACCGCTCAATATGCCTTTTTCACTTTCCAAGGAACCAGACATAGCTGTAGTTGCTATCTTTTGATACTTATGACCTGATTTATAATCAAAAAATGATAAAACACCATTGTCTCCACATGCAGCCATAATGTTATCTTGATTAATGCTAATAGAATTTACTATCCCAAGGGTATCTGATTCAAAATTTGTTAATAATGATCCTTCAGGTAATCTCCATGATCGTATATCGTCTGTACAAGCCGAAGCTATGGAAAATTCAGTTGGGTTCACTGCTATATCTCTAACTGTCCGTTTATGATGAGTCAAAGTCTTAATCGCCTTACCAGCAACTATATCCCATAATTTAACAGTAGCATCATTTGATGCACTAACTACTTGTGGATCTACTGGTATGCACTTTACTGTAGTAACCGGGGCCTTATGTCCAATTAATGTCATTACCGCTGTTCTTGAGCGAATATCCCATAATCTTATAGTGCTGTCTCTACCTGCAGTAGCAATTAAGTCTAACGTTGGATGAACATCTACAGTATTAACACCTGATAGATGTCCAAAATATTCTCTTATCGCCATATTCTTCTCTAAATCCCAACATTTAATCAACTTATCTTCACTTGCAGAAAATAAGTACGGCGATCTTTTAGATATGGCAATATCTCTTACAGGCATTACATGTCCAGAAAGCGTTATCTTTAATTTACCTGATTCTAAATCCCATATTTTTATTGTTGTGTCACTGCTTCCTGTTGCAAACCATTTATTCTCTACCGTATCAACTTCAACACATCTGACCCATCCTAAGTGACCATTGATGACTCTTTTAAGTTGCCAAGGTTCGTGCCATTCCGGAGTTTGTAACATTAGATTTCTGTGTCTATCTAGAACAGAATGCATTCCATTATTCTCATTATTATCTTGATTCGCCGCATTCGAATTTATTTTATCATCAGTGGCCTGATCTATGTTTCTTTGGTGACAATCTATCCCTATTCTTTTCTGAATATGTTGAGGAATATCCTTCATATGACGGAACTGGTTATTCCACCGAACCTCAGTATAAAACTTATCTATCGAGCTTAAACTTTCTATTTTATCTTCTTCCATCCTTATTGCGTGGTGCTCAGATTATTCTGTACGCTTGCAACTTATCAAAAACACTGTTTAATAAGTAAAATAAAGCAGTTTTATGGCAATATAAATAACAACAGTGAATGTCGGTATCTTATTCTATATCTAAATATCCAAGTCAACAACTTGATGTCACATTTTATATATATTTTTATATAATGGTTTTGCACTTTTTTTCAATTTTCGGTATTAGAAAATACTAACTAAAATAAAGGCTGTGGTTCGAAATCTCATAGTAAAAACACTTTATGATCATTAAATGATAATACAAAGATGTTTATAAATGTATTCTATTCTATTATTTTCAAAATAATTTTGAAGTATACTTACATGTCTTACTATAAATGTTTATATATATGTTCGATTTTTTTGTGATGAAGGTGGGATATATTTATCTTGTACTAGTATAGCCTCCGTTTCTATCTATTTCCCATCAAATACTACCAATAAACCACCTACTAGATGTAATGAACCTGTTACGAATATATCAATTTCGTTTGAATTTATTTTAAGATTATCAATCAACTCATATGCTGATTCAATATCAGATGAAACGTGAACTTTAGACTTGTCATCAAATGATTTCCATTCTTCTGCTAATGCTTTCTGGACTGTTAACATATCAACTTCCTCCTTCGCTTCATTCATAGAGACTAAATCACTACTATATGCTCCAGATTTCCATGTAACATTAGAAGTAAATATAACCTCATCAAATTGTATTTCTGGGTATAATTTCTCATGAATGTAATTTACCAGAGCTTTAGCATCTCTTGCCTGCTGATTAAATAGCAATACTTTTTTGTTTGGTGACTTAATCGCTATATCTTTAAACCATTCCGAGGCTGCATTAATACTATCAGCTGTATGTGCCCCATCGATATACCAGTTTCTACCATTCTCTTTTAAAGTTTGACAACGACCTTCCCATCTACTAGCTTTAAGTCCCTTGATAAATTTAGCAGGAATAGTTGCATCACGCGCAGATATAGGTTTGATGTTTTCAATCTCCATTTTTGATAAGAATTGCGATGAAAGTCCCACTGCTAATGATGCATTTGCAAGTTGAAATTTACCATCTATACCTAATTTTATATTTTCTAATTGAAAAAAATTAGGCAAAACTGTCAGAGTGGTTGAACGTTCTTTGGCTCTTTCGTGTAACACCTGTAAACCCGCTTGTGGTTGGTTACTGATTGTATATGCAGGTGCGTTTGTTTTAAAAATTCCACCTTTATTCCATGCAATCTCTTCAATTGTATTTCCTAGCATAAAAGTATGGTCAATTCCAAGTAAAGAAACACCACAAGTAACAGGTTTTGATACTATGTTAGTGCTATCATATTCACCACCAACACCAACTTCATAGATACAACCTTTAACTCCTTCTTGTAAAAATATGTGAAAAGATAATAGCGTTAAATATTTAAAATAAGCTGGTTTTGCACCCTTGATCATATTAGGAAACTTCTCTGTCGATGATTGAGTACTCTCTAGTTTATCCCAAACTTCGAAAAAATATTTAGTAAATTTCATCTCATCTATTGGTTCACTGTTAATTCTAATTCTTTCTCTAACAGATTTCAAATGTGGAGATGTGAATAAACCAATTTTGGGTAAGGAATCTCTGTACTGACTTAGAATTGAATCTGTAAAAGCAGCTGTGGATCCTTTACCTTTTGTGCCGGTTATATGGATCATATTCAAGTTATCTAGATCTGAAATGGAATACCCAATTCTTTTTGTCCATTCTTGCATCTCCAAAATGGCCATTTTATTCTTTGAGTTTCCTGATTGTCTAATGGCCATTATAGTAGCATAATTAGATTGCAACGAATTCAACTTCTTAACAGCATCTTGATAAGTTCTAACACCCATTGCTATTGGAGAGGTTAATTTCATAGATATTAGATAAATAAAGCAAATAAGTTGTAAGTCTAATTTAGTAATATAAAATAAATTTTAATAATTTCAATTACAATTGAGATCCTACCCTAATAATAATATCTTTAGTGACAGTCCCTACCTTTTTCTAACAAAGCTTCCCCTTGCCTACCAAAAAAAACATTAATCTAATCATAATTGACAGATTCAAAACCTTAAAGTAACAATAAATTTATCAAAGCATTGAAACATTATCAACATTTCCATCATATTATATCGAATAGTCATCGAAGTCTTGAAGGAATCGAATCGAGAAGCCTTTAAATTGTGGTAATAATTCAATATTTTAAGTCATGTGCCATTTGATAAAAAGATAAACCTTCGGGTAACGGTTAAATGAATATTTAATAATTTAGGTCAATATTTCAATGTATATCAAATCATAACAGAGATTTCAAATAAGAGTCTAGAGACTATGGGATTAAGTTTGAAACAGAGAGCTAGTAATTTCATAGATTGAATCCATAGTGTAGAAGACTTTTAAATATCCTTAAGGATTAAAACCACCATTGAAGATCAGAATAGCAAGGTTACAAATAGGATCATTCTTTAAAAACGTCATTCTCTTCTCACTTTTTTTTTAAGGTATCTTTTGTTTGTGGATTATTAAGATAGTATATTCGATTAAATAGGATTCATTAATAACAGTAGCAAAGTTTGAATTTTCTTTTTGTCTGGCACTAGTTATTTTCACAAATTTACATGAAATAAGGTACTCTTTGAAATCATTAGATTTTAAATTATCAAATCGGTTTGAACTTCCCCAGGCATGCGGAATTTAAAGATCGATGATAACCAACTAAAGGAATTGATAAATAAGTCATATAATAAACTATATGGACAGTTCACCTCAAATGAATTGTATGAGGTTGGTAATTATAAAATATTAAAGCAAGTAGGGGAAGGCAGTTTTGGGAAAGTCTATTTGGCTATACATAGGCCAACACATAGGAAAGTGGTTTTAAAGAGTAGTTCTAAAACAGATCCAAATGTTGTAAGAGAAGTTTTTTATCACAGACAATTCGATCACCCTTATATTACAAAATTATATGAGATTATAATCACGGAGACAAAGGTATGGATGTCATTAGAGTATTGTCCCGGGAAAGAATTATATGATTATCTTTTGGTTATGAGAAGAATTCCATTAGATGAATGTTCCCGTTTATTTGCTCAAATAGTCGGAGCAGTTTATTATGCACATTCCTTAAACTGTGTACATAGAGATTTAAAATTAGAAAATATTTTGTTGGATATGCAAGGTAATGCAAAATTGGCTGATTTTGGTTTTACAAGAGAATGTGCAACTAAAAATCAATTAGAAACTATATGTGGCACAACTGTATATATGGCCCCTGAATTGCTACGAAGGGATACGTATGATGGATTTAAGATTGATATTTGGTCACTTGGTGTAATATTATATACGTTGATTAACGGTTCTATGCCTTTTGATGAAGAAGATGAAACGAGAACTGAATGGAAAATTATTAATGAAGAACCAGACTATAATGAAAAGATTTTTAATGCTAATTCCATCGAATTGATTAAATCACTTCTTATAAAGGATCCTAAAAAGAGACCAAGTATGACAGAAATTTTAAAGCATAAATTTTTAGAACCATATGGTGAATCTATATTAGAGGAAGCAGATAAAATTCTTTTGAAACAAAGAAACAGTATGTTAAATTTTAATACGAAAACTGAGAAAAGGTTACTGAAAATGCTGAAAAGATCAGGATTTGATACTCAAGCAATCAAAAGCTCTGTTCAAAAGAGGAAATGCGATTCTTTATCTGGGCACTGGTATTTATTGCTTGAACAGGAGAAGGAGTCGCCAAAACTGCATAAATCACATCTAAATAAATCTATATTATCATTAACGAAAGTATTTGAAGATGCTGATGAAAAAAATGAAGAACTTATCGATAACTTAGATACGAATTTAATATTATCAAGGACTACATCTCTACATCGGAATACAAGTAATGGCAAGGATACATCTCTATCAAATGAAGAATCTCTAGTTGGAGCTTCTCTTGAACCGACTATTACCAAAAATTCTATATTAAGCTCATCAACCTTCAGCAATGACTTCATGAATAGTAAGAATAAACTCTTCAAAAGGATGACAAAATTTTTTAAAAGTAAAAATAATCAATATTTCATGGCTAGTGCTGATCAGGATTCCATTAACGCCGGCTCAGTTGGCACAGCACTTTCAAGGTTAAGTCTTGAGAATAAAAGAAAGAGATTAGAATCCACTGAAAATAATATAAAATTAGAAGTGCATAAATTACCTGAGGACAATCCAAATATTACTAATGGTACTAAAAAGGATTCTTTGATTAATAAAAAGAAAGAAATCGTAATTGTAAGTAATAGAAATAGTTCTTCGCGAAATTATGGAAATATGAGCAATACCAAATCGGGAAACTTCAGTGAATTTTCTGATAATACATCTATTGATAATTATAATGATTCTGAGTCATTAAGCAATATGCATTTTTCTTTGGCAAGTAATGCTAAAGTACTAGCACCCCTTAATTCAAGATTGGCGACATCAATTTCTCAACATTCTCAGCTATCAAATGACACATACGCATCCGATTATTCTACTGATGGGAACAATTCATCTTCGCATAAACAAGAGTTTACAAAGTACAGATCAGGTAAAAAGCAAAACACTACTAGTTTAAATAGAACCGAAAAGATATTAAATGTATATGGGCGCAAATTTGTTAGAAGAGATAAAAGTATTATATCTACAACATCAAGTACATCAGAAATAAGTTCGAGAGCAGACTCTTTCTATGATTTGGCTACAGTAAGCTTGCCAACTCCTAATGAGAAGTACTCCTCTGATATACCAAATGCAAGGAAACATAAATTGTCTAGATTTGATACTAAAAAATCATGGCTTCCTGGCGAAGGTCATAGCAGCAGAAATAATGTAAGACGTAGAAGAAGTGCAAAACATAACAATTATAAGAATACAGTTGCCGAAAATCAATTTGTTATCCAAGAAGAAAGCTCTATTGACAGTGATGAGAATAATTTACAATCTAATAATGACTTACTTCTATCACCAAGAATTAACTTACATGATTCTGAAATCAACTCATCAGGTAATGATGACGATTTGAATTATAAACCTTTTTCATCTAAAACCTTTCTACAAACTAACACTTATGGAAGACATGAAACCATTTTAAAACACCGTTCTTTGAGTAATGATAGTGAATGGTCGCATAGAATGTCTAATGGGCAAGATGATATCAGTTCTATGGCTGTTGAAGAAGATGATGATGGCTCTGATGTAGATATGTCTTCGTATAATCAACAAATACCAAACAATTTGAAATTTGAGAGAGAATCATTATAGTAAATACTACTTATATAAACACTTTTACTACTTGCTTTTCTAAAAGAGAAGTGCGATCTAGATTAATGAAATGATAATGATGCATAGATAAATTGAATTTATTTTTTATCTTTTTCTAACATAGTGTTGATAAACCTTTGCAGAAGTTCACTAGGATTATCGTCAGACGTTATTGACCTAATGAGATCATTCAGATTTTCAAATGCATTAGCTTTTATACCATTATCAACTAAAAATTGATCAACATCTGAGATATCTTCTTTAATTCCCTTAAATTCTCCTTTGTATTTTTCATCTTCCTGTAAATGCTGTGATTTGGTATAACTTTGTATCTCTTTATTATCCAGATTTAAAGCTTCTTTCAAAAAAAATTCAAAAAAATCATCTTCATCAATATCTATATCGTTTTTTTGAAGTAATTCCTAGCATCTATATCATCGTCCAGTGTAGATGATTCGTGTGAATCCGAGCTACTAATAGAATCTACATTCAACTCTGGTTTATCTAAATTTAATTCATCCATATCTTGAGTAGCAACCTTAAGGTAATCAGGAAACTGATTCATGAATTCTAACTCTGTATCTACAGTGCCTGCTGTCTCGACAGGACCTTCCAAGGATATCTTTTTGAACTTGTAAGTATCAAAGATGTTCTTTGATGAGCTGAAAAACTCTGAATCATTACTTGTTGTGTCATTTGATCTAACTTGTAGTTCCTTATTTGATGTGAGCATTTTAATAATTCTTAATAATATTCTTGAGCAGTAAACAGGAATTGAACTTTTTTCTTTCTTTAAATTTTTCTTATCAAGGAATAAAGACAACAGATTGGAAAATTCTTTAGGAATTATAACATTACTTTTTATTATTTCATCGCTAACAGGTGAAGATGTTATGTCAATATCTACAATATTATCAATTAGTAATGTTTTTATTAAAAAGCATACAATCTGTTTGTTTTTCGTAAATAATTTATAATCATTAGTATTCTCAAAGTATAAAGGCATAGAAACCATATTTGATAAAATATTATCTGGAAATTTTTTTATAAAATACTCATCTATTTGGTTATTGAGAGCCTTAATTTGGCAGCATTTAAAATAAGCCTTTGATAAAAACTCTAATGCTTCTGTAGGCTTTAACCCACGATCTGGGTAAAATGATAATGGAATCATTTTGAACTTGCCTTCATGTATCCAAAGCCTATTATTGGCAATAGGATATTCATATTCCTCTGGGATATTCTCATTACACACTGATAAAATGAAGTCACCAGTTGTGTCACAGACACGAATAAATTCATTCACAGATAATAAGTTTGATATTTCTTGTAGCAGTGCAACTATTATTTTTTCTTCTTCAATAATATTATCCTCGACACAGATTTGACCTTTTATAAAACAACCAGGAAATGTTTCAAATGATTCTATGGTTACTTGAATGGGGTTATATTCTGACCATGGGTAGTTATTATTCCAAGTTGAAAGATGGGCGTTAATTAAACGCAATACCTCATTCAATCTCTCCATAGATTGCCCAGTATTGTATCTATCTAAATTAAAAACACCAAATAGCAGGTGCGTTTTATCAGGAGCATTAAAAACATCAATATCTGACTCTATATTTCCATCATTCTGCCATAAAAAAGAATTTGGCACAGTTTCCTCAACCTTAATCAGTTCTGGGATCATTGGATGTCATTCGACTTTAAATTATTCTTAATTTCGAAGAAAATCACCAATATATACAACTCAGTCGTTAATTATATATTCGTTATAATGTTTATATACTAAATTTGGTGTAAGTAGATAAACATTTGTTTTTAAAATATATTATCTTTGAAGTATGAATTCAGTAATTTAAGTAATTACTGTATTTTCGGATGCGAAAAATGGTATATATAATAAAAGCTTACAAACTAGTACGTTATAGTTCGAAAAGAAAAGCATCAATAATATTTAAAGTTTAAATCAAGTATTTCTTGCACTAGTAAATATTGTCAGTCCTAGAACTGAAGTAGTCTAAAATAAGTGATGCAGATTTTTGAGGTAGCAAGATAATTAGAAAATATATCTTGATATTGATATCCTACTAATTTATTTGTTATTATGATATAATTTTATAATTTTATAGTGTTATAATTTTATATTGTTTTATATAATGGCTATGTGAATTAATGTGAAATATAAGCTTCATGTTATTCCAATTTTAGTATAGAATACCATAGGTTTTTCAGTAATCAAGCATGCAAATTGAAACATATTTGCTTAATTATTTTCTTCTGATGATTTCAAAATGTCTTCAGCGGGAGGGGAGAAATGGAATTGATGGAATCAAATTTATTTAGTTACCACCCTTCTTCTTCTTCTTATTCTTCTTCTTCTTATTCTTCTTCTTCTTGGCTGCACTATTTTCATTATTATTTCCGTTGGCTTCTTCTTCATCACCTTCTTCTTCATCAACACCGTCACCTTCATTGTTCTTATCTTCTTCGACATTTGGCTCTTCCATTACTGCTTCTTCAACAGCTGATTCTTCAACAGCTGGTTCTTCCACTACTGCTTCTTCAGCAACTGCTTCTTCCACTACTGCTTCTTCCACTACTGCTTCTTCAACAGCTGATTCTTCAACAGCTGATTCTTCAACAGCTGGTTCTTCCACTACTGCTTCTTCGACAGCTGGTTCTTCCACTACTGCTTCTTCCACTACTGCTTCTTCAGCAACTGCTTCTTCCACCACAGGTTCGTCGACAACTGCTTCTTCGACGGCAGTTTCCCTGCTCTCATTTGTAAGATCTATATTAGTTGAACGATTAGGAGTAGGAGATCGAGAATCTTCTTCCGAATCCTTGTTCGAAAATTGCTCGAACTTTTTAATTAGGTCAGCAACACCCATTATGACCTGTCCCTTCTTGTTATTAAATGACTTTAATATTATAGATGAGTAGATTTGACAACAAAATCCAACCAACTCGAACAGCTATATTATTTATAATAATGTGATTGTGCAGTTGATTCTAATTTGAACAAAAACTCAATCCAAATGTTATTAAAGTTATCTTCGGAATCACGTTTCCTAACATAAACATTTAGCACATTAATATCAATTGTTTGATTTTTTGTTATGGAACTTTTCGAGATTGTATTGATCAGAATCACTCTCTCACTGCTGATGGAACGCCTAATTCAAAAACAAAAAGCCCCAGTAAAAAAATCCCCAGCATGAACATAATATCGCACTCTCGATCAAAGATCGTAAACGGTCCTCTTTACCCTTCACGAGAATTTCATTTTCAAAATGCATTTCTAGTTTCGCTGGCAATAAACAAAACAAATTATAAACATGTTAGAAACCGATCACGTGCTAACTAATGTTTAAGATGTGCTCCCCTTCGCTAGAATACATGTATATGCCACAACATAGTTGGTATCATGAGATAATGATATCAATATTTCATAATCTTTAGGATTTAACAACTTGTTATAAAATATCTGATCTGTCACGTTTGAAGAACCACCAAAATTTGTGTCAATATGCAATTGAGGTAATCCGTTTGAATTGGACGTATTAGTCTTGTACAGTAGTTTCGTGTAAATTGTTTGCGCTGGCGGTAAAGGTATCTTCTCAGAAAAGGTATGTTTATGTTGGCTAATAGCTTTGTAAGTGCTCTCCTTGATTGCCCAGATGCCACCAATATAGTTATGTATCGCATTCGTTTTAAAGTTGGGTGTGTTTTGTTGAGTACCAACCAACATTTCATTTAAATGGTCTATTTCATTCTTATGCATAAACTTATTACAAATTTTAGATAAACTTGACAAACTATTGTACCTTTCATTAGTGCTTGATGTTAATTTAATGTTATTACTCAATGCTAATGCATGTTTATCTAGAATATTGGTTAATCTTGGTAAATATAAAATATCGGTTCCAATCCCAACAACTTTATTCTTACTGCTTTTAATGGCAACATTCATTTAAATTTAATATTAATTGTAATACCTATAAGAGTTGTCATCGACAAAGTATTATCTTTGTATTCGGAGAGTATTATATTACATTTTTATAAGTTATTTAATAAGATAATTAACATTTACTCATATAACTTACATTTACGAGTTTTTTATTTTATTTTTTTAATTTGATGGTCTGGAGCTATTGGTGACTACAGTCTCTTCTCACAATGACAAATACCATGAACAAAACATAAAACCATCGATTAACATATGTTAATAAGTGCAAATATAAATTTAACTTACATTTTTGTTTCAAGAAATAGATATATATAATAATTTATTCATTTCTATCTTTTACATTTATTAACTATATATCTCCTAATTATATTATAACTACTTATTATTTAAAGGAAATACGGAGAATAATGAGTTTTGTTATTTTTTTGTTCATACGAACTATTACGTATATCATTTAATTTCTGGATACAACTTCTATAAATTGATTAAGCTATGATATCTTTGTCATTGTCCCAGTTTTCTCTAACAAATCTCCAATGTAATGAAGTTAAATCAGCTTTTTTGTGATGTTTCTCATGTGCTAAGGTACCACTTGGCACATTCTTTGTGGATAGATTGAAAGCTTTTGCTAATGCTAAGTATTGATCCTCTTCAGTTGGTCCAATCATAGATGAACCATCCTCGGAAGAAGAAGCTGATTCTTCAAGATCGTAATTGACACAATTGAACCATCTTGTTTGCCATACTCTTCCTTCGGATTCTTCTTCCTTTCTCATGGCCCTTTGCTTTTCTTCTAATGCAGTTTTATGTTTCGAGATCAAACTCATATCACCAGCAATGATTGCATCGGCAACATCTTTCCAAGCTTTTCTACTTTCCAATGGATGTTGTTCTTCAATTGGCTTAACGTATAATTCGCATACTTTTGGAAGCTCAGCATCGAAAAATAACTTTGGCTCGCTGTCTCCTAATTTTGGATCGTGTTTAACAATTGTAGACTGCTTTGACCATTGTCCGTTAATTGTGTAAGTAGCTTTTGTCTTATCATCGACCTGTTTCGGGTCTTTAAAAATTCTGGCTTTGAAAGTGTTTTTTTTACCTGAGAAATAACCTTTACCACTGTAATCGATTGAACATAACAAACCGGTACTTGATTGAATAAAAGTTCTACCTTCTAACTCGGCATATGGGGAAGCAGCTAATATACCTTCAATATGTAATGGAGGTAGTGTAATTAAATATGTTTCATCATCGTCTCTAATGTGTAGCATTGCATGGCCGTATTGCTTGACATTTAAAGTTAATGTTTTAGAAATTGAAGTTTTCAAGTGGTTGTAACCATGAAATCTAATATTATGTTTATCATTTAATATGCTATAACCAGTGATTGGTGGATGATGAGAGACTTGTTCCGTTAATAATATGGTTTCACCTAAACTTGGGTCATCTTTATTACTCCATTTACCAACAAATAGCTCACCTAGGAAAGGGTTTAATGGCTTCTTTTCATTACCTTGTTTTTCAGTTCTTGATGCATATTGAGATCTCATGGTACAGATAAACCATTTAATTACCGCCAGCATTCTTGCCATCTCTGGTGATTCAACATTTTTATCACAACTACATCTTTGTTTGTAATTTTCGTTATCGATTAAGGATGGTTCAACGAAAACTTCTTGATGATCTGCCCAATATCTTGGATATTCTGATAGAGAAACAGGTGACAAAATAAATGGAGGAGCTGATAATTTAGATAAATCACCATTGAAAGACGCCAATGACTTTAGAAAAGAAGTCCAGGTACCACTTTTAGATATAGAGGAAGCAGACATTATTCAAAAATTATTACTTTTTTTGTTAGATATTTTATTGTAGTGTCAGAAAAAAATATATCGATATTACAGAGTTTAGTTTAAATTTTAGAACTAAGGTAAGGGCTTCATTGTTGAATAAAACGATCAACCATATATATAAAACATATAAACAAGCATGCATACCGACCTATATATATATTTAGTTGAAGAGAGAAATAGACTGTCAGAAACAAAATATCTTTAATACATTTTCATTGCATTACGTGTGATTCATAGGGTTACTCACTGATATAGATTTTGTTTACATTAATTAATTCAAAGATAATCGTTTATATTCGTTCGAGAGAATCCATTTTATTGATTATGAAGTGGTAATTGAACGATACAAATTATCTACAATCAATTTTAAAAACTGCTACAACACTGTCTCGTTCTTGGGTTTAACATTGGAAGAATTGAAAAATCCTTTAAACGAACGCTTTAAAAATATGCGCAAGTGCGATCGATGCCTTCGTATCTAAACGAATTTCAACATGTGTTAAGTAACAAGTGGTAAATATTTATTATTTTATAAAAACATTTATGTTTCGTGTATGTAATCTATTTCATCAGAAGAATACTGTAATTATGGTTCATCCGTGTACGTGGCTACTAGCACATCAAAATATGGAACTTCCTAGAACTCTTTGTGTTGTACAATGGTGTGGCTTTCGTAATAAGCCAGGTTTGTAATCGTTGGACGAGACTGTATGGTAAGATATTCTATTTAGTTCAGCATAACATCCCACTATATATAGTAACAGTAGGTCAACCAAACGGTTCATTAATAAAAGCAGGTTGAGAAAACATACGCCATACATACTCGTGAATTACATAGTAATACTATCATTGTTATTATTGTTCTTCTTACAAATATTTATATTTTGTTCCAAAGCGAAAAGCCAAATTCCAATCCTTTCTCTTCTTGTTTATATCTTAAAGATGTTGCTTCATTTTGCAGTTGTTCAGGAAGTTCAACTTGGCCCGGTAGAAATGCATTTAGGTCTGCTTCATGGTCTTCTTTAAAATATTTCAAGAGCATATCCTTCTTTATAAATGTATCAACCATTGGTGCCGGTTCATCAATATTTTGTATTGGTTGAATCTTTGTAATTAACCAATGATCTGCTAGACGAAATGATCCATTATATATTTCAGAACCACCGATAATGTAAATTCGCTCAACAGTGTCTACCAGTTTATCTTGGATCTGTTTAAGTGATTCGGTCAATGAATTACACACATAATGCGTATTATCCTCAGATTCTGATAGATGGGAAGAATAACTTCTTGATAAAACAACGTTAATCCTATTCGGCAGAGGTCTAAACCTTGCAGGAATTGACTGCCATGTCTTTCTACCCATTATTACAACATTTTTCTTAGATGAATCAAATGTAGAAGTTGTTAGTTGTTTAAAAAATTTCATCTCTTTGGAAAGTCTCCATGGTAGTCCGCCTTGGAAACCAATGCCCATATTAGGCAACAGACAGGCAACAACGTTAATTACGGGAATTTTAGACATCTATAGGATCAATCTTTTGTTTATGTTTTTTTGAAATGTGAACCAGATACTTTATTTATTATTAATTGCATTACATATATACACTTTTTTATACACTAGTTACATTAAGAAACTTTTCATCAATAATATGTCTATTTGAAATATCTTAAAATTTAGTGTTCCAAGAAATCCGCATTGAAGTTTCACATAGTAAATTTAGTAAGCTTGAAAAAAAATATATATATAAAAATTTTAATACTTAATATTTCAAGACAATTTTAAATCTAGATGCTTCTCAGACAATGATCGAGATAGAAACCCTATGTTAGTGGGAAGTTTATAGCATATTGAACAAGATAAGAAAGAGCACCATACAGAATGTCAGTTAAAACCACTAAAAAAATAATAACACCATCCTTCTCACTATCATCAAGTGTTATTGATATAGTTGCAACTATTCCTACATCATTAGACAATAAAAAAATCCCAATCACTGTAAACATTGCATTGATAGATTCGAATCAAGCTTCAGAAGATGGTGAATATAGATCTGATGATGTGAGAGATATTTCAGAGACGAATTTACAATGTTATCATTATTCTATACCATCTAGATTAAAAACTCAAGAAGTTGTAAGTTCAGTATTGTTAGATACAGATAATGATTACATAAGAGATATTACCAGACAATTAAGTGTACTAATTTGTAAGAAATATGAACACCCATGTTATGTATCATGGTCAAGCAATGGATCAATAAATACAACATCAATGGATCATCTTTCAGTAATAAAAGAATGTGTTGCATTCATCAAAGAGTTAACGAGCACCCTTGATTAATATAATACAATACATAAATGAGTAAATAAAGCTTCACAATAAAACATCTTTATATACAACCATAACAATTTTTTAAATCACTATTATGATAACCAAACCTTTGATTAAAAACATATTAGGGAAAAAAAAAAAACTTAGTCAGACTGCCAGTCACGCCCACCCTTTAAATATCAATCCTTTCCAAAAAAGAAATACATTGACAGGGTCAAGATCATCGCGCCAAAGTAAACTTCAAATGTAACCAAATGAAATTATAATAAATGGCAAATAACCAAAATCTCCCAAAATAAGATAAGTAAACCTATCCAATCTGGAAAATTTATTTTAGATGGCCGAACCGCTAAGGATTGCGGACCAAGCTAATAATAAAAAATGATTGTTCCTCACTCTAGGGCATAACGGTTCTACGGCTCATCAACCAAGTTGGATTCAGTGGCTCTTTTGAAGAGTCAAAGAGTGACGATTCCTATAGAAATGATCCTACTGTAGAATGTGTTAGTTAAAAAATGATGTTCCACGAATTGAGTTTATTTTAATCCAAACTAGTCTATTTTTAATTGGTTCCACCAAGCGCAATCGATAAACAACTAACACCTTGAACCCAATATAAAAATAAAAATAACTATTAAATTAATATAACAAATGGTATTGATATATTACATACTGAAGTACGTCGACACTTTTTTTTGTAAACTAACAAGAAGTAAATTTAAATAGAGTAAAAAAAACCAAATAAATTAAAATAAGAATAATATCAAAAATATCACTCCTTTATATATCACAATTTTTTAATAAAATTTATTTGAAAAAATTGGAATTAAATTTTTCTTTTAATTCTTTTTTATTCAATCTAACAAGTTAGGTCATTCATTTTTCCGAATTTTTCTTGAAAACATATTTGGAGAAAAAATGATACAAGTGTACATTGAATTCTTAGTAAAAATGTACTGAACAACTAATTTTTTTAACTATTTACGACCACATGCCCTATATCTTTTTCAAAAATATTACACCATTTGAGAGAGTTGATCCGCGGAGCGGGTAAATATACAAGAGCGGGTAAGTGCATTAAGAAAAGGTAGGGTTATTGTATTTGAGATGACTGCGACACCCAGACACAATAGTATTCCAATTTTTTTGTTTTTGTTTTTTGTTTTTTAAAAAAGTGGTTTTAGCCGTCGCTTGCTGCGCATCTTAGATGTGTGGCCTCCATCCATTTTTCACAATTTACATTGATAGATGGATAGGGTTGCTGGTAGAGTGACTTCAATGAACTTGGTAAAATGTTCATGAAATCTTTCACTTGGGTGAGAATTTCCTGTTAAAGGCTGTACTTATGCAGTGCGGAGCCATGCTATGACGGGGAAGAAAATATTGAATTATTTTGTTTCTCTATCTATCTTGCAATAGGGCGCTGTGCAATAACACACACTCTCACTGATATACCTGTTGCTTAGTCTAGTCGGAACCATACCACCGTCTCTCTGTCTAAAATATTCTTTAGGCAGAGTTAGGCAAAGTTTTCCTTCTAACTTGTCGCCTCGTCGCCCTACTATTTCATTTTTGCGAACCCAAAGGTTCTCACTAATTTCCATTATTATTATTTTTTTTCACTCTCTCTCATCGCTCATCTCTCCAGTACAATTACTTTCTGTTCGTTTGACCCAACATTATACAGTTTCCAATCTTGTGATAGTCCTAATTCATTGAAACTTCAATAATTAGTTATTGTGATTCTTTGTATAGTATAGTTTTGGAGATTCTACCATATTGTTGTATCATTAAAAAATCGTTATGTATTTAAAGACACTTGATACTTACAGGTTACTATCTTAACATCTGTCCTTCTCAACAACCTACAACAACCACATAAAACTATCCAAAGATGGCTGAATCCCATAGATGTATGTTATCACAATCAAATCAGTTAAAAAATGATAATAATGAAATATCAGTTATAAGTTGATTTTGAATAATTAGAGTGCAATAAAGAAACCTTCTATGTGTATCGAACTGAAATAGAGAATTGAGTATACTATATACATTGCTTCTAGCATTAGAGCTCATCTTTCTGTTGGTTTAACTATCGTGAAAGTGACGCTTGTTAAGAGTGGTAAGATTTTTTATGTTTGAATATAAATGTTTATTTGAAATTTTAAATGTACAATATCCGTATCAGAAATATGAGATGCGATACGATACATGGAGTGCATGTCAATTTTGTAAAGTTTAACCATTTGACTTTGTTGGCTTAATATTTACACATGCATGTCAGGGAATACAAATAACATATTCTAGTTTAGTAATTAGAGTCAATGAGTCAATTTCTTTCTTTCTAATCATTTTGGAATCAACTTAACCGATTCATATTATTGTGAAATAAATTTCAAGTTACTAACATTTATTTATTATTATACTAATTATATTTCACTTCCTTTTCACGAATGAAGTAACATAATTATTCAATAATTCATTTTATTACAGTGTACGTCAAAGGTAAGCACTTATCCTACCAAAGATCTAAGAGTGTCAACAACCCAAACGTCTCCTTGATCCAAATCGAAGGTGTCGCTAATCCACAAGATGCTCAATTCTACTTAGGTAAGCGTGTTGCTTACGTTTACAGAGCTTCCAAGGAAGTTAGAGGTACTAAGATTAGAGTCATCTGGGGTAAAATTACCAGATCTCACGGTAACTCTGGTGTTGTCAGAGCTAAGTTCAGAAACAACTTACCAGCTAAGACCTTCGGTGCTTCCGTTAGAATCTTCTTATATCCATCCAACATCTAAGCATTTTAACATATAATATAACTTCTTTATGTTTGTTTAAATACTAAATTAGGTAGAGGAAATTTTAATAAATAAATAATTATATATAAATTATAATTTTACTCTCAAGTTTTAATAAGTTTAGTGTTTCTACAAAACAGATGACAATATGTACAATTGTGTATAAAGGTCATGATTCTGGGAAAATATCAATTGTAAGGCTTTAAGATTATATTTCAAAAATCGTTACAAAATCTCTATTGAAAAGAAGATATTGTGTTACTTAATATTTAAATATTATCTACTTTTCATATGGTTATCATATTTTATCTCTACTAATCCCATAAACGTACATATAGAATCCAAAACAATATGTATTAGAACATCTCATGTTCTCATGCTTCTTCTTTTAAAAAAATCAATCACTCTTTTGGCAGTAGACTGACCGTTTTGATGTGGCTCTCTTGCTGTTGAGTTATTATTAGAGTTTTCATTAATTTTGTGATCCTTACTATTTAAGGGGTTATCATCCATTCTTATCCCAGAAACATTTGCAACCATTACTGATGCTCGTTTAGATCTGTTTGAATTAGGTGTATTTCTGGTGTTTGTATTAATGCTCGAAAATCTCTTGCTCGCTTCATAATTGATCCTGTTTGGTCTAACGCCAGGAACCGATACATGTGACGCATCACGTCCTTGTTGAATATTTTTATGCGAAGCTGTAACGTTCTGAGAAGATAGTGAAGTTTTAGATGCATCTGGTTTAGTTTGGTTAATTGCAACTAGTTCCGAGCTTAAATTCCTATTCGATGAACCGAATGATGATAAAGATAAAAAGCTAAATCTTTTTTTATTAGCAGAATTGTCGACATCAATTGGCTTCTGAGTGGAAGCTGAATCACTATGTAAGGATAATTTCTTAAAGTTATCCGAAATGGAGCTAGTATTCTCATGTACGGCCGAGCTAATAGTATTTGAAGTGCCTTGACTTCCTAATGGATATTTGTTCTCGTTAGAAGGCAAATTTTGGTCGTGATTTGTGAACTTTTCAGTTTTATTTATTATCAGACTTTCTTCAGATAACTCATTAAGAACCAGGGAAGGAACAGAGTCATAGACAGCAGATTTTTTACCTTCATTATTACTATCACGTTTGTTAACATTATATGTTGCTAAGAAATCTGTATAACCTGCAGATGAGGAACCAGGATGATATGAAGTTGGCCTAGGTTTTTTATGGTCAGACCTTAGATGAGAATTTTTATTCGAATGTACATAACCTGTTGATTTTTCTGAACCCTTCTCAGAGCTATCTTCCATTATAGTTCCATATTTATTAAATGTTGAATAAGATGAGGAACTATTCTTCTTAGTTATGCTATTTGATGCAGAATGTGGACGTGTTAGATTATAAGATGTAGTTTGTGTTATATTATCAAAATTTTCCACCGGTTTAATATTATTAATATCGGCTGCTACCACAGCTTGTAATGCTACAGATGCAGCAGAATTGGTTCTGGTATGCTCCTGTATTTCACTAGTTCTGGGTTTGATCTTATCAGAGGCTTTCAATTGCTCTTTCTCAGCCGAAAATTGATTGGACATGATATTTGATGCCGATTCCTGTGCAGGGGCAGGTAATGAATATCTACTTGAATCTATTACAAGTGAATTATGTTTTTCAGTCCTTGAAGTAGTTGATATAGAATATTTATCACCAGTTCTAATAGAATCAGCAGAAGTGGGCATATGGCTCATGGTATATCTTTTAGTTGCTGATGAGGAAGCAGAGGAACTACGTAATTGAATATTCCTATCTGCCTTAATTTCCATGGTATCCCACTCTTCAGGTGAAACAGATAAAAATTGGGTATGTGGTATTAACCATTCATGCTTTTCTATATTTCTGATATTCAATCTTTTCGTTGGATCAGATACAAGAATCTTTCTTAATAAATCTCTCTGTATTGGGTTAATATACTCTGGAAATTTCAATGCTGTTTTAGTGATATATAAATAAAGTTTGGCAATATCATCACCATCTGGGTTCTGCGGATCATCGTCCCATGGTAAATAGCCTGCAAGCATTGCATATAATATGATACCACATGACCACACATCTGCTTTTCTTGCCTCGTAAGGTTCAGTTGTAACCACCAATTCTGGGGCAGCATAACATGGAGATCCACATGATGTTTTCATTAATTCGTTCCGTTGTGAAAATTCGTTAACGAATCCAAAATCTGTTATTATTAAATTTTCATGTTTATCCAAAAGTAAATTTTCAAGCTTCAGATCCCTATGAACTAATCCTTTAGAATGCATATAATGAACTCCACTTACTAGCTGTGCAAACAATCTGCATGCAGGTGTTTCTTTCAATCTTCTCTTTTTCTGTATATATTTATAAAACTCACCACCAGAGGCAAACTCTAACACAATGCCGATATACTTTGAATTTTGTAAGACCTCCTCTAATTTGACAATATTAGGATGTGTCAGATGTTTTAAAGCGTTAATTTCTCTATATATCTTAGTTTCTTTCTCTGAATAATTTAAAATTGCATCTCTTCTAATCAATTTAATTGCAACTTGCTTTGGCATCTCCAATTTTGATGTTGTTTTAGTCCATCCTAGTTTTACTTTCCCAAATTCACCTTCTCCTAAAGTGGAGCCAACATAGTAAGGGCCAAATGTGACATGTTTCCGCTTAGTACCATAAGAAGAACTAGCAAGGGCTTGGTTATCTAAATTATCAGTGTACCCACCATAATAAGTATTTCTTTGAGCTCTAGATGACATTAAAACATAAATCTCTATTTTCTTTATTCGCAAGCTCTTATTATAATATGCATATGCCTTTCACTAATACGTTCTAATAACCTTCAATATCTCTGTTATAATGATGCAAACAAACGGAGACAAACGGAGACAAACGTTACCTATGTTACTTTTATCTGCCGTTTTCAATTCAAACTTACAACAACACTAAACAAAACAGGTTTAATAATACTGTCGCTATTTATATGCAACCTTTATTCATCCTCATAAACCAACCATGCCAATACAGGATTAATTGATTATTAGATTATCCATCGAATTCATTGTGTTTTTATGTATTTATTTATAGATATTTCATACAATGTACAAATAGATCTAGTGTTTTTCTGTGGCATTTTCTACGCGATATATATTTTTAAAATATCAACATCTCTAATTCCTGACACGAAAAGCCTAAAGATCTACTGCTATACATATATAATAAGCACTAGCACCTATCGCAATGAGAAAGCCATTAGTGGATGGGGAACATTCAATAAAGGATGAAATATATGGTTCTGAGAAGATGTTTTATAAATATGTATGTATGCGATTGTAAAGTTGTAATCTGAAGACTCTATTTGTATTATTTTGATATATTTATATACATGAAATTAAATGAAGTTATTAGTGCCATTAAATTGTATCGTCTTATGTTATATTGCTTCGTTGTGCATATGTGTTTTTATTTTTTTTATTTGCAAGTAGTATTGTAATAGTGACTTTTGGAAGCGTGTGAACTAATGAACAGGAAAGAAAAACAACATGCATCATAGGTCTACAATGGTGTTATTTACTCTGTAGATTTGACAATGCCTACTTTGGCTGGTCTAATGACTCTACTGTTCAATGTGAAACCAACTTGTTGGACATGGAAGACGGTACCTGGTTCTTTATCTTCTTGTGGCAATTCAAAAGTGGCTTCATGCCTGTTAGGGTCAAATTGCTCACCTAATGGGTCTACTTTTTCAATACCGTGTTTCTTTAAGGTTTTTTCGAAGATATCTCTTGTCATCTTCACACCAGTGTATAAATTTCTGATTTCTCTGGACTTTTTTAAATCTTCTTCTGTGAAAGAACCCAAGGCATGACCGAAATTATCGACAGATTCTAATAAATCCTTAGCGAATTTTTGTAATGCAAAATCCTTTGCTTTTTGGACATCTTTCTTGGTGATTTCTTGCAAATTTCTGAAATCAGCAACTGACCTCAATAACCTGTCCTTATATTCTGCAGATTCCTTACATTTCTCTTCATATTTCTCTTGTAGTTCATTAATCTTTTTTTGATCTTCAGTTAAGTTAGCGTCCTCTTCAGTAGCAGGCTCTTCTACTTTCTTTTCCTTAGGAGAAGCATCTTTCTTAGCATTATCTGAATAAAATCTGTTAGTTCCTAAAAATGTTGCTCTAGCAGTAGTGCCGACAAGAGCAGCAGAGTTTCTAAACACTAATGGATTGGCAACAACTCTATTTGCGTTCATGGCAACATTTCTTAATGACATGGAATAACCTCTCATTGTTGTTTGTTATTAACTTACGGTGTGTATATATCTAATTGGATGTTCTATAAGAATGAATAAATCGATACGTTATTATATATCGATATAATAATAAAGTATTTTAAACTTTTCAATGAAGAATTCAAATACAGTTTTGAATATTAAAGAAAGCTCAAAATGATTTTGATGTCTTTCTCGTTCTCGCTTTAAAGGTTTCAAAAACAGGCGATCCTGCATCCCCGCTTAAGAAACCAGACATCAAATTGAGAGATGGCTGTTACCCTATCTATTGTTATAACCATTAACTAATGATAATGATAATGGTTCAGGTATAAAACAATTATTAAAGCCAAATAATTGTACTAAATATTATACATATGATACGGTTCTTGATGCTCTAAGAATCAATTACCTATCTGGTGAAGACATGCATGACTTATTACAAGATACTTTTAAAAAAATCATTTACACGTTTTATAATTATAGTTATGATTTATATATAAATATTGAAGTCATATAATGATATGATGCTAAGTGTAATTTTTTTCTCTCTTTTCTGATGTTCTATTCATTCAATAATTTGGATAGACGTATACGTTATGGATTTTATGAGATTTATGCTTCATCTTTCCAACATTTTTTGATGAATTTTTCCATGTTAACTTTTTTCTTCATTTGTCCTTGGACCCATGGATGATTAATCATTTGTCTCGGAGATGGTCTTTCTCTTGGTTCCTTTTTCAAACAGTATTCAATAAAGGATTTGAACGATTTACTCCAAATAATATTCAGCTCTGGTTCATCATTCAAAACTGGTGTGAAGGTCACGATCAGCATTAATAGTTCTATTGGAGCAATGTTTGCATTATTGCTTAAGGTTTTTTTCTCGTCATTATTAGATCCGAAGGGGAATTTTGCTTGTGCAACTTCTAACAACGTCAACCCTAATGACCAAACATCACATGTCACACTATATGGTTGTCCTTTTATTCTTTCTGGTGCCATATAGTAGGATGTACCTGTAAAAGTTGTTGCAAGTGAATTCACTGCCTCACCACTTACACCGAAATCACATAACTTTATTTCACCTTTATCATTTAATAAAATATTCTGAGGTTTAATATCTCTATGGATCACTTTCTTTTCATGTAAATAGGATAAACCTTTTAAAACAGATTCGGCTATCTTACCTAGAACTTTTTCACTAATTCTACCACCTAATTTTAATAAATGTTTATAGATAGAATCCAGAGACTTACCACCCATATACTCCATTGCAATCAAAATCGTAGAGTTTTCCAAATCTTCAAACATCCCGTAGTACTGCACAATGTAATTGCACTTAAAACTTTTGTTAAATTGTAATTCTCTAAATATTTGCTTTTGGAATTCTGGATCACTATTCAAAGTATTGATTGTTTTCAATGCAAATATCTTTGATCCATTTTTCAACTTACATTTGACCACTGATCCTCCAGCACCTTCACCTAGTAGACCTAATGTAACGATCTTGTCTTTAATGTTTAAATTTTTGGAGAGAGTTGCGTCCAACTTATCTATATCTTGAGTAATCTCAGGGCTATTGACAGAATTGTTATAACTATTATAATCATTCGTCTTAGGTATCTGTGAAGCAGGTTGCGTCGAGTCTCCTGTTTTTACAGGACTGTCACTGTCATCAGCATAGGTAGATATGATATTGGAAGAGTATGAATCGATCGATAAATTATTTTCAGCTCTACTGTAAATATTATTTGATTTATCTGTTGCATTGATATTAAGTTTTCTTAAGGATGATTGGAATTCAGACGGAGAATAGATATTGTGTTTGTCTGAGTCTACATTTGACTTTATTGAAACCGTTGGTGAATTTTTTACACTCTGACCGATCACTGACGCAGGTAATGGGGGAGGCAATGGTCTATTTTTCCTGGTAGACGACGATGGAGATGATTGACTTGATATAGCCGAGTATGGCTGTTGTCGTATATTATTACAACCTGAGTTTGGAACCAATGTAGAGTCTGAATGAGATGATGCTAATGAACTTGAACTATTAGGAGACACAGTCTTTGCGTGCAAAGACGAAGACGAGGAGGATATCGATGGAATCGCTAAAGAATTCAAATTTGTGCTTGGTGTTATATTTCTTTTACCACTAGCATTGACAGATTTATTACCTTTTTTGTAACCATTAATTGCTGTTGATGAATAAATATTCTGGGAAGTATTCTGGGAAGGTTTTTTAATCGGAATTTGGAAATCTTCAACATCATCTTCATCATCCAATATCAAATTTGATGGGTTTCGTATTTTATTTATAGGAGGAAGTTTCAATTCTGGAGCCCTTGAATTTAGTCTTGCCGACTCAGGTGGTCTAAATAAAGATGCCATTTTGTGTTATTTGATACTCACCTATTGAATAATTGTTTATATATAAATATACGTGTGTGTATGTATGCTCTGCTGTTAAGCTAAAAATATCCGAATTGTCTTGAGTCTTAAAATTTGTAATATTTGAGAATGGATTTATAAAAAAACTACCCAATATAATCTAGCAATATTTTCTCCATGCACAACTTATTGTATTTTAAAAATATCCAATGATGATGACCTAGTGGGCAGTTGTTGTAATTACTAAAAAACAGCAAACATATATATACATATATATATTAATAAAAAGTCTTAAATGGACTGAATCAACTGCAGCATGGAATAAAAACTACTGTAAAGTTAGCATCTATCATTAAATATAAAAGAATGAATGATCTTGATCTATAGATTGATTGATTCAACTTAATATTTGATCAATCAATGCTGTTAATTTTTCACTATTTCCTATTTCAGTGCCGAGATACATTAACATTAGGAGTTTAACCATTACGGTACCGCTGCATTCTACAATGAAATGTCAGTCAGGCATAATATTAGTAAAAATATGATAGCGCCGTCAGGAGAATGTTTCAAATTAAAAGAGGCTTTTAATTACATTTTAATATTTACTTACTGCAACTGACAGTTTTAAAATACCAATATATTAATCAATCAATATAAGCAACTCACACTATTCTTTAAGACTAAAAACTGTAAATATGTGAAACTATGATGTTCTATTCTGTTATATATAACTATATATATGTATATATATTCTTCTTGTTTCCTACATATAATTTTATGTATTATTTGGGTTATATTTTGTTAAGCGTTTTATTAATTATTCATCAGATACGTAAGGTTTGTAGACAGTGATCAAACTATCTTCATCTACAGTTGCAATTAAATCAGAGACGATTGAATGGTAACCTAGTACGTTTCTTCTGCCAGTGTTGGCTAATGATCTTCGTGAGCCTCCTGTGTGTAAGAATTTTAAGGCATTGGCCTTGACATTTTCATCAACTGGATATTTCACATCATTACTATCATCATCATATTGGGAGAAAAAGTTTTGTAAGTCCCAGTGATAAACGTCACCGGAGCCACCAATCGAGACAAATTCTGATGGGGAAGTTGGAGAGAATTTAACATCAACAACAGAGTCACCGCCTGAATGATGCAAAGCAATGACTTCATCTTGAATTGGCTCTTCACCATTTTGCCTATTTGCCAAATCTGTAGCGGCACTGGTAACAGAACGGATATCCCATAATTTAACAATACCTGTATCGGAACCAGTAACAAATAGTGTGTCAATGACAGGCGAGACATCGAAAGATGTCAATGCACCGTTATTTGGATCACTTAATACACATGTTGGCTCGCCACCTGTTCTTGTATCCCAGAATCTTATAACGTTGTCATCGGAACATGTACCAAAGACGTGGTTATCAAAGAACCTGACAGAGTGTGTGACGGTTGTGCCAGGGACGTATACTTTTCTTAGCAATTCACCTGGTTTTCCAGCATTATCCACAAGTTTCAAAATACTGTCACCCTCTGGACCTTGTGATTGAGATTTAACAACTGTTTCAAAGTCGACAGATAATGCAAAATCACACACAGACATTACATCTTTGCCCTTAAGAGTATGAATTGATGAATATGAAGTACCTGGACCAATATATTCCTGCATGATGTGAACAGGAACACGAACTCCTTCTTTAAACCAAGCCAAAGAACCGCTAGAGGCCATAACAAGAGCATTATTATCTTCATTCTCACCTAAGTAGGTAATCTTATTGATGGTTTCACCTTGATAAGTCCATTTTGGAACCAATGGTTTCTTTTCAACCTTGTTAAATGCCTGTCCATAGGTGGAACTTTGTGCAATCTTTTCCATTTTAGCCTCCTTTTCCACAACTGGCTCATCCTCTTGATCACCTAGCATGTCATCGTCGAGGAAAGTATCGATTGGCAACTCACATGGGAGTTCATAGATGTCTTTACCCTGTGAATATAGTAAACTGGTTTCTAAAACCTTTCTGTCACTATCAGGTAGAACTTTGTCGGAGAATGTGATAGATTTTTTATAACGAGCCACATTATCAACACTAGTTTGAAATGTAGGCTTAAAACTGGAAATATGTTGGTAAGTAGAACTTCCTTTCTTCCAAACGTTTGTCATATTCGATTACTTAAATTTCACTAGGTATGTTGCTGTATTTGTTTTTATCCAGATAACCTTTCTATAAATAAATAAGTTTAGTTATATATAGCAAATATATATTAAAACACATACAAGAGTAAAACTAAGAACAAAGTATTTTCTTAAGACAATTGATTCACATATATATTTTTAAAATAATTTTTATTTTGAGATAGCTCCATGTATGTCTGCACATATATTCCTCTAATTAAGATTAATAAGAATTAATTTTTTTTTCTTATTACTATAAACATTCTACTTGAAGGCAAGAAATAATGAATGTACAAATTTTTTCGAAGCTCATAATAATAACATTTGCGGTGCTCATAATCATATTAGGTAATGCACCTCTACTTTCATTTCACTTATTTCTGATAAACTTTGAACTTCTTAAAGATATATTTGATACCAATTACTTTAACCCTTATCGTTGCAATAACGAATTTGTTGAAGCTGTAAAAATAAAAGGCAGAATATTGATTTTGTAAAATTAGATACAACATTCTCTTACTGCAAAAATGTATGCATTTTCGAAATGAAATTAAAAAAATGTAATTCTCGTTCTCTGCTCATACCACAAACTTCTCGATACAATTAAGAAAGGTAGAAAGAGAGAGAGACGATTCTGACCCCTTTCCTAGCATGAAAGTGAAATTTGAGATTACCAATTCACCAATAATGGTAAGAGAACTACAAAGAAAAAGCCAACTGCTATTAGTATCGCAGCTTTAGTTTTTACTATCTGTAAACAGACAAAATTTCTTTATGTTTTGAGAATTCTTATAGTGGGTCAGATCAAGGCTATAAACTCTCGTTAAAAGTAAATGAATGTCATTCATTCGTAAAAGTTTAGGATAATAATGCACCAACTGTAAAAGTTGACGTTCATGCACAATTACGTACATAAGTATATTTGTTTGTGCCCTTCTCTTTTTTCTTTCATTCTCTCTATATACCATTAGTAATGCTAAATATTGTTAAATGAATTCGTTTATTTTACTATTTATAAGTGTTTAATTTTTGTTTAAGCGTACGGTAGATAAATTATTCAATACTTCATCGTATTTCTTCTTTACTTCCTTACAATTGATATTTGGAGGTGAGGTTTCCTCGTTTGGTCTTATTGGACTTGTTACTGGAGATGCCATTTGATTTGAAACCGGGCTTTGTGGTGTAACATTACCGCTTATTGGAGTGTTTGCCGAGGTAGTGTTTGTATTTGCTGCTGCAACCATATCTTGTGACTCTTGACACTCCGATTCCATACCTGTGGAACTGAAAGTTGTACCGTAAATACTACCTAAATCAACCGTCTTTTGTGTCACGCTGTCAATTAAATCTTTTATGGAATCAATACCTCTAGCCTTGATAACTGCTCCTCTGACTTCCTCACCTGATGGAATCTTGGCAAATACTCTATCAGTTGAGAAATGATATGGATTGGTCGTGCACGTCTCAGTTCGAGCTTCTGTGAATGACCCAGATTGTTCTTCCTTTTTCGTTATCTCATCTCTTGTGCTTTTAGGATTCAATGATGGAGCAGGGAGACTTGGTGATGGTGATTTTGCACTTCCGGGCAAGGAAGTTTTAGAATCATCTGGAAATTCACTGTCAGGATAAAGTGATTGCTGTTGTTGAACAAAGAAACCCCATTTATGTAGTTCACCTTCTTCCTCTTCTTGCTTTCTACGATTTTCAATAGCACCTGATCTTTGTCTCACGAGTAATGGTTTTCCAGTAAAAACATCTATTACTCTGCCAGAATCTGTAGCCATTAAATGTGGTCTGACAGGAGCTGCAGGGGTGCTTGTAGTCAATGAGTTCTCTATCGTTTCTGCTTGTTCTGCAGAATGATGATGCTTCAAAGGTGGAAAATATGGTCCCGTGATTGATGCTAGTTGAGGAACAGCCGAGAATGTTTCCAAAATATGGGTCAAATTTTGTTCAACTAATAGTAATCTTAATAAATTTTCCTTCTCTTGAAATGAGATATCTCCTGAATGTTGTTTTTCGAATAATTGATCAATCGTCTCGGATACATGCTTGTGTACATTTTGTAATTTCTCCATATATTTCTTAAACAAGTATCTTCTTGTAGAATCACCAGAATTTGTTTCTTTATCCAAGTTTTGCATTAATTTTTCAGCAGTTTCAGTCATTATGGTACCATCAAACAATAAATCATCTTGGGAAGTCAACTCATCTAATTCAAAGTTCGAATCAGTCATTCTATTCATATTTCTAACCAGACATAGTGCAATTCTCGAACTGATATCTTGTGGTATATCGTCATAGTTAATATCAAAACTAATTAACTTTGGAGACTCCTTTACTAATGCATATAATGAACCATATAATGCCTCAAAATTCGATTTTGTACCTTCAGAAGTTGAACTTTGATTCGACAATTCTGATTTATGACTACTATTATTGCTAGCTTGGGAAATATCCGTATTTCTGTCCGATAATGGTGTCATGATCGAAACATGTGTAATTTTTGAACATTTCAATAATATTGAACATACCAATGCAATATCTTTAAAATGCATACTATTATAATCAAAATGAATTCTATGAAGTTCAGGGAACCTTGGTAAATATTTATGCATAAATGGTAAAACTCCTGGGAAAATTTGTGGCAAGTTACTTAAATCTAAGAATTTTAGATTAGGTAATTTAGCTAAGTATTTCAAAATTAATGCGGCATCATGACCTGTCGCTAAGTTAGTATTATTCAACGTGAAGTATTCAAGCTTATCGTAATTCAATGATGAAAGTTTGGAAACTATTGGTTTAACTAATTGAGATAAGTCATTGAATGATAAATCTATGCCTTGAACAGCATACTTCGAAGTCCATTTCATTACACTCTTTAAATGAGAAGAATCTATATCGGAAGCTGCTAAACCTAATCTTAGGTGAGTTTCTTGAGTACTCGTATCATCCAAGTCATCATCAATGACTGATTCATTCTCTCTAAAATACTGCAGTTTTGTTTCTTGAATAGCTGCTTCTGCAAAGGAGTTCAACAGAGTCTCGAAAGTTTCTTTTGGAATGTTGTTAACTTTGACACCATTTAATAATAATTCTTCTAAAGCAGGCATTTGGTCATTGGTTGTGAGTAAGCTCTTGTAATCTATTCTTTTTATCAACACGCGAGCAAATAAGTCCCAATCCATATTATGACGATGCAAGTCTTCGGCTAAATCAGATCTCACTTTAGTTTGTGATAAATCGATTTTTCTTAGTGATTTATTTGTCAATATAAATTTACAGAGTAAGTGCCAATTTTCTTTATCAAACACCACGTTTCTTAGACCTAATTTTTCTAAACTAGATGAATTTGATAATGATGTAATTAAGATTTTAAACATAGCTGGGGTTAAGTTAACATTATCAAATATAACTGTACTAATTGGGATAATGGCAATAAAATCACAAAATGATAAGATATCGATCAGAGTTGGTTTTGGATTTAAAAATTTTAAAACTTGTAAAGGAGCAGTTTTGCCTTTTACTTGTTTCAAGGTTGATGGAATTGGTAAAATTTCTCTCAAATGACAACATCTTGTATAAACCACATCTAAAGTCAATTCTTTATTAGAGTCATCATCTTCATCACCATCGTCAACAGCACTTTCACTTTCAAAGAAATGCCCGTGCGAGTGAATTGGCTTGTCAATTGAATGGATCTTTTCTTGATGAAATGATTCTTCGATCTCCATTCCCTCTTTGGCTTGTTCATTCGATCCTGATGGCACTAGAACGGGTACCGATGCAGTTTGGCCACTCTTTTCTTTATATTTGGCCACCTCATTTGCAATTCTCTGAGCAGCAAAATGAGCTTCTTGTTGGTGCTTTTCTGATTCCTTTTGTAACAGTCTAAAATTATCTAATGCCATTTTATATTCCTTCGAATGCTTATCATAAGAAAGTTCATTATTTGCATCTGGTTTAGCTGCGGCATTTGTGATACCCACTGAAATGGAAGGAGTATCCCCGACCATATGATGTGGCACCAAGACGTTACCGACCCTTGGCGTTCTTGAAGGTAATTGTTGGGGTGGATCGTTTTGGAATGAGTCTACTGCAAAAACCACCCTCTTCAACCCGATGGAGTCCACTTTATTCAATATAGGATCATTATCCATAACTTGTCCAATCAAGGTTTGGCGCAGTCTTGGAGTTGTATTACTTGAACTTTCCGTGCTTTCACTACTCAATGTACTGCTTGCAGTCAATCTACGTGCTGACATGCTTACTGGGGTCGAAGAGCTCTCCAATCTTGGGGAAGCCACGGCACTTTGGCCATTATCCTCCGATTCTGATATGTTATTTATTGCCGAGTTATTAGATGAGGTTTGTATGCTTATTTTTTTATTAGTTGATGCAGGTGCTGAAGAAGGTGGAGTTATCGTATCGTTTTTCGCTAAATTGAATGAATTTGGCGTAGCTGCAGTTCCTGCACTCACCGAGTTTCTTCTACCAAAAATAGAGCCAAACAACGATTTTTTCGGTTTCGCTAACGGTGCAGCCTTTGATGTAGGAGTGGATGTCGACTTTGTATTTGACTTCCCCATATGAGCCGTATTAATAGAATTCGATCTTTTGACGATTGATTTTTTCTCACGGTTGGTAATTATATTTACATCTACATTTGTTTCTGGAGACGTTGCCTTCAAGGAGCTTTTCATTGGCAGCAGTTCTTTATTCTCTGACGATAAGACAGCGTTTGATATCGACATAGACCGTTGTTTCCTGACGTTCCCTGCTTCTGTTGTTTGATTCTGTTGTTTAATGAGGGTTGTCTGCGGAGAAATGACATTGGATTTGATTGCCTTGTGCTTACCTTTATAAAGCCAGTCGACCTGGATATCGATGTCTGAGTTCAGATAATTATCATTATCCAGCTGTGTTTTCAAATTGCTCATTCCCATTACGTTGGTTGGTTATTTGTATAGTTAATTGTACCGGTTCCCAGCAATACACATGGAACAAACCACACTTGTGTCGCAACTCAATGGCCTAAATAAATACACGGGCTCTTTCCTTATATATATGTATATATACGAATGTGTCTATATATATATATGCGTGAGAGAGTGAGTGTGGTATCGAAACAGTATTGTGAATTCGTGTTACGTAAAACAATAGGTCTTAATATTATTATGCGTATATTTGTAATATGTAAAATTATATAGATTTAGCACTTGAAAAAAAAGCCTTAGCAGCAATTAGATTGAGCGGGTTAATTGCTTTCTGTACCACCTCACGGACTATATAGGATAAAAAAACTATTAGAAAAGAGACGAAAGCGCAAGTAAGAGGGAAAGGTGATGGTCGATATTGTTAATCGGCAAGAGACATTAGGACATCAGGAACTAGATTAACCGCATGTGATAATTTTTAAATGTAGAGCGAGCAGAAGAGATAGAGAGTGAGTGGTTCGGTAAATTCGACTATTATAGTGTGTGTGTGTAGTACTTAGCATACATGCTTTGAGTTTATTTCGTTTTAACGTTATTTTCGATTTAGTGCCTCGAATGCATCGGAACATTCATTCATTTTACGACGTTTGATTTATCTGAGATTTGTTATTGTGTGTGCCGTATTTGCAGGGCCCTCTTATGTCTACCGCATGAGAAGAAATTCAAACGTAATTAAACTCGGCTTGGTTGTACCTCGAGTTGAATGGTGTATGCAGAATGGGTTTTGTCATGAAGATCAGGGTAAAACCGACATGCTCCACGGACAATATGATACCAAGGTGTGAGAAAACACTGCTTCACCACGTCACGGCAAGACATCGCGTTGAGGAAAAAAGAGGGGTTGGGTTGTGTCTGGTCGGTGGCGCTCACGAGAAGTGAAAAGATGGGCAAGGACGAAAAAAAATATTGAACTTATCGTTGCGTTACCCGGGTAGATGTAAACGCCGACCGACCGTTGCATGCAACTCCTATCTCCGTGCTCGATGGGCGAGCTATCTCCGCAACAGGACAGCCGCCCAACGCGGCTGATAAAAACCAAACCAAACCACACCAAACACACAAAACGCAAAATAGCTCCTCCGAGACTCGGAGAATATCGCACCCTATTTTCCCAATCCATCTCTTTCTGAATTTGTTTCTTATTCCCACGGACCAATTTTGATGCATTCTCTTCCTTTGGGCAATGCGAATTATCAAAAAAACACACACACACAGACACACAAATAAATACATTCTCAGACAAACACGCGCAGCGATGGGAGACCAGAACAGTACCCAAAATGTAACTTTATTTGCGCTGTGGCATCTCCCACCCGTCTCCAACCCGGTATCACACACCAAGCAGAGAATGACCCGAAATAATGGATAGCCAACGTGCTATCATCACACCGTATACCATCCCAATCCCCTTCCCCATCCATGGAGATAACGAAGATTAAAATCGTGAAAATGTGAAAAATGTTATGGGCGGTTCTGCTTTTTGTTACCACTACTACACACACATGCCCACATAGTGAGGAATGGTAAAAGCTGATTGTTCAATGAAATGCTCTACAGTACCGTTTCAAACAGGGCTCGACTCATACATTAGCATTAATAAGACTATTTGCTTTTCATTGCACCTGTTTTCTATTGCTATTACTGTAAGTTATTACGTTTTTGAAGTGTTATTGACACAAAAACATAAACTATAAATAATATATATATATGTATAGATGATATTAAAATTATCGTTATATATATTCTCTATTCCTATTGCTTTTCTATACTATACATACAGACTGATCATATACAAAGTACACATATAACTCCACACAATGTTAAACGCTATCAGATTCACAGGTACTAAGACTTTGACGAACAGCACCCTATTTGCTTCTTCTACTCTGTTGAAGAGGGCTTATCACCCAAAAGTTATTGATCACTACACTAATCCTAGAAATGTAGGTTCTTTAGATAAAAAAATGTCTAATGTGGGGACAGGTTTGGTAGGGGCCCCTGCTTGTGGAGATGTCATGAGACTGCAGATTAAAGTAAACGATAAAACAGGAATAATAGAAGACGTTAAATTTAAGACGTTTGGCTGTGGTTCTGCAATTGCCTCTTCTTCTCTGATGACTGAAATGGTTAACGGGATCTCTATAAATGATGCTCTACAGATTAAGAACACACAGATCGCCCAGGAACTACAACTGCCCCCAGTCAAGTTACATTGCTCTATGTTAGCCGAAGATGCTATTAAAGCTGCAGTAAAAGATTATAAATCAAAGAGAGGCGGTTTAAAGAAAAACTTATTATCAAAGAAACAAAGTGCTCTTTGATTATAAAAAAATAGTCGAATAGCATAAACCAAAACAAATATTCTTAATATTCCCTCCAGATGATATATACACATATAATACATTTGTAATACACTGCATACATAATTGATTTAAATATATACCATATTATGTTTTACTTTACTATTACTGATTTTCATTTGAATATAAATATACATATACGTACATACATATGTTCTTTTGCGTAAACAGAAAGAAACACATACACTGAAAAAACATATTATTTGGATTAAAAAATTGCTATTCACATACGTGTGTGGAAAAAATCCATTACGCCAGTAAATACAACTAATAAAATACCACCACCTGGTCCTAATCTTAATACTTTTGGCACAAATCCCTTATATAAAGCTTTGAAGCCTTCCTCTCTGTAGATTGTCACAATCGAAGGTAATGACCAATTATATTTTCTTGGAATAATTTTACCGTCTTCACCTATAACTTTTTTGAAATTTTGTATTCTTGATTTAACAACATCAAATGGTGTGTTGCACATTGAACCAACTGTACCACCGATCGAACCAGCAATTAGATCATTTCTGATAGATTGGTTTTTATTGTTTGCCTTTGGCAATAAACTTCTAACTTGGAAAATAATACCAAAATAACCGGCATTCCAAACACCATGTCTCCACATAGTGGCCTCTAACCCGTTATACATAGCAAATATACCTTCATTCTTAATGATTTTAGATAAACAATCAATTGGAGATTTGTAAGTCGAGTTGACATCTTGAACTCTAATTTTAATCAATTCAAAGGGAACAACGACGAACGATTCTAATAGACCAGCAGATGCACCACTTAGAACCGAAATTTTCTGTGTTAATCTCTCTTGTTGAAATTCTCTTAAGTAGAATGCTTTAAAAAAATCGTTACCTGCAAACTTAGTGGCTCTCTTTGGGGCTTCCATTAAAATAGGAGACGTAATCCCTTTATACAATCTCGAAGCACCTTCATTTTTGACAATTTTAGCTATGCAATCGATAACACCATTGTACTGTACTGTAGCAGTTTTCAATGCACTAGGGGCGGTTTTACTCACCTGTAATTGCATTCTAGTCTTCACAACATCTAATGGGTACATCACTAGAATCTCAGAGACACCAGCAACGGCACCTGCAATGAAGGTATACACAAAAGGTAATTGTTTTTTCTCTTGGGTAGACATATTTCTGTTAACTTGGTTATTTTAATCAATTACCACTGTCAATATCTAATTGTTGAGCTTATTAAATTCAACGCCGTATAAAAAACGAATACTTTTAAGTACACACATATATATATATATAAGTATATGCATGGATGTATGTATATGTATTATCTTATCCTGCAATTGTCCATTGAGCAAGGTAAAATGGTAAAGTTAACTGTAAGGTTATCTTCGATTACATTCCAATCATTGACTGATTATCTTAGAATCTTAAAAATTTCAAAATCTTAACTGCGAATAGCTCCATTTCTACGGGAAATTCTATTTTCTGAAATTTATAATAGTAACCGAAGATGACTGAACCAGCTTCTTATGTCTACAATCTCACTCATATAACGTTTGAAGTCATTTATTTATTTTTGACTCTTTAAGACTTAATGAGGCAATGGCTTCAATAGCAATCACTGTTCCATGACTTTGAACCTAATCAAAAAAACAGAATAATGATCGTGTATCGTAACCATGCTGTTTATATGCAAACAGATATATATATATATATATATCTGTGTATAGATAGATACATGTAAGATTGGCATCTAGGGACATACTTTACGACTAGTACTAAACCGTCATCTTGCCAGTTATCGGAACAATAGTTCCTTCTGAAATCATCAGTCTGCAGGTGTCGTTGCATAAACACATGTTGTTGTTGCTTTGATAATTACTCAACATTTATAAGGAATGAGGAGTGGGAATGATAATAACACTACCACACTTGCTCTTCAATTAGATCATTGTGCTACTACCCTCTTAGTATACTATCTTTAACATAAACAATGTCGTATTATATTAATAACATTGTTCTTTTCAATTCGAATACAAAAAAGATAATTGACTACTGCTGTTTTTCAAACTTTCACTTATTTTCCTTTAAAATCTTATGCTTTGAGAATTAATTTTCTGGTTTCTAAATCTTTTAAACGTTTCTTACAGAGAAAACAATTATTATTCCTTGAAATTAAAATCATCAGATACAAAGAAATTTCTTAATCTTAATTCGTTTAACGATAGAAGACGGTTATTTTATTCATTTATAATATTATGATTTGAAGTTATACGTTATATTAGTAATACCTGCTAATTGTAATAACTTCCAATCCTTTCTATATTATTTGAACTATTATCAAGTGTTCAATATAAGATATAGTTTTAGCTTATATTGTTTTTACGGTTTACAAACATTTATTCTATTAAATCAAGCTCCCCATCCATCAGTAATCGCGTATAGTCGTATATACGTGCATTCGATACGTGCAAGCCATATATTTAATTGCTTCACCATTACATTACTGATTAAATTGTCATTTATAAAATATCTGTTGAATTTTTCTTTGACTAAAGATGAGATTAATTACATTTCCAGGACAAGGTACCCCTATTGCCATATCTGTTTTGAAAAATGTAATCAAATATAAATCTAAAGAGTTCCAACAAATTTTAGATAAAAACGATCATTCAAAATATTTATTAGAATATATCTTTAATAATCCGACGAATCCAGGTAGTATAGCTGTTTGTTCCAATTTGTATTATCAATTGTATGAAAAGGATAGAGAAAATAACAAATTACCGAGTTTAATTACAGAAGATAGAAATAAAGATGTGCTATTATTAGGTCATTCTTTAGGTGAATTGACTTGTTTGAGTTTAAATAATTTATTTTCATTGAAGGATTTATTTGATATTGCAAATTATAGAAATAAATTAATGATAGAAAAAACTGAAAATTATTTGATCGCTCATAAATTGAATTACTCAACCAAATTTGAAATGTGGGCATTATCATCTGCTAGTGCAGTCAACTTACCTTCTGAAGTTTTACAATTATTATCAAGAAAACATTCTATAAATTCACCATATAAATCAGTGGCAATCGCTAATACAAACTCGGTGAAGCAATGTGTCGTGACTGGTTTGATTGAAGATTTGGAATCACTAAGAGCAGATTTACATTTGAATATTCCTAGATTGAGAATTACTGAATTAACTAATCCTGACAATTTAGCATTCCATAACAAAAATGTTCTAAGACCAATTCAAGAACCATTATATGATTTCATATGGTCCATTTTAAAACATAATAATACTCATACACGTACACAATTGGATTATCCCATATTATCGAATTACGATGCCAGAATTTCGATATATATCCATCATGCTATTGAAAGGTTTGTTAAATCTAGTTCGAATACCGTTCAATTTACTAAGTGTTATGATACAATAAACTCATTAATAAATGAGACTAATCTGCATAAAGATGATGATACTGCACAACTAAAAGAAAATACGTTGTTACCTGACCATTTAGCAATCTGTATGGGTCCAGGTAATGTTATTTACAATTTAATAAAAAGAAACTGTGAACAAATTGTGCCATATCAGTATAATTCTACTGAAACAATATCGGCATTAAATATCGTCCAAGCTAAAGTTGCAGAGGAGCAACCTAAGAACAAATAGTGTTAAGTTCTCTTAAGTTTTCATATTCCAAACAATTCAATAGTTAACTACGATGCCAATCACGACAAGAGAATAGCAATCTTTTAACTATCCGCATATTAAGTATTCATGTCATTTATAAAACTAACTTGTTTATATATTAATTATAGTATTAATTTTTTTTGACTAACTAATATATATATATCTACAAAAATTAGAAAATAAATACACCGATGTTTATTTTTTTACATGTTATATTTCATGTAATATTATGGTTGGACTTGTAGAGTCATCTTTGCTGTCGTGCAATACATAATCTGACTTACTATTCTCTATCTGTTGTGTATTTACTGTTAAATTCGAAAATTTTGAATTGCCAGCAGTTGATAAATCACTGTTCGGTCTTAATTTTTCCGTAGGTAGTGGTTCAGAATAAATATGGTAAGGTTGATGTTCTGAAAATTTTAGTAATGTAGGAGAAGTGTCATCACAGAAACGTAATGTCGGTTCCTTAGGTATTGAAATAGAGAGATTCAAACCTAAAGTTAATTTATCAGCTTTTGTGAGGTCTACACAGGCAGAGACCTTTACGTCTGAATTATTTTTCATATTGTATTCTTTTAAATACATTTCTAAAAATTGAAGCATATTGTCAAAACAATATCCATCTTGTACAATTATAAGTATTCTATTGAAACACGGAATATCTTTATATGACCACATTGACGACATATAACCTGGAAATTGCTCAATAAACAGTTTATTATATATTTCATCAGAGAAAGATTGATTAAACTTATTTGAAATTTTTAGAATGTCAGTAATTATTATCTTATTTTTTTGCATTTGTGAGTGTGAGTATGAACGTGAGTGTCGGTATTTCGATTAGTATTATAGTTAGCCAATTGTTATACTATAGTACAATAAGATAGTATATGTTACTAAGGACTATGTTATAATGCAATATATTTCATGTAGCTTCATGTTTCTTTTATATCAGTTCTAATCTAATCCTATTCTTTTTTTTTGTTGTAAGGAAAGTAGTACATGATTAGAAATGAGCCCATCTGTTGCAAGTTAATAAATTGGTGGCTAAATTCGAACAAAGCCTGGCTAATAAGAAAGACAACAGAACATACAAGGATTTCTGTCACGAACAAAAAAATAAGTCCGGTACCTTACTGGTAATTCTTATGAGAGACACAAACTCATAAATTAAGTAGATACCGATTATATTCATATTTCAGTTAATATCTGACTACCAAATGAGAACATCCGTATCATCTCATCCATCGTATTGATCCCTTTTGAAACCGTAAGATTAAGAAATATCAAAGCCAACATGCAAAAAAGTAAAAAGGATAACAAAAAACCCCAAGGGTGGCTATGTCAAGTTTCGAAACAGATAGACTTTTAAAACGAGGTTGTTCATAAGTTACTAATAAAACGAGAATGTACGTTTAAATTAATTGGTTTACGAGGCGTAGGTGCTAAAATAAATCAAATGGATGACATACACTCAAATAAATAATTGAGCAAGCATCGTTATTGGAAAACGAGACGTAAAGATAAGAAATGATAATTCTAAATTTAATAATCGCCCCATAATAGTGAACTTAGTAATCATCTTAAGATTTAATTTCATCTTTCTATATTACGCCTCAAATACAGTAGCCAGTCTCTATAGTGTTGTAATCGCAACTGTAGTCCTTAAAGTATAGCCACTATTAAAAGTTAGAAAACATTTAACTGCGCATGAAAAGCAGGGAATTCACAAAAAGGTACAAAGTAAGATACCATGACCCACCACCATCTGAGACCGATCAGCACATGCAATTTTGACCACCAAGTCACAAAATGGCATTCGAACGTTAATGGCAGTGCATCATGGCAGTGAAGAAAATGAGACAAACAGCCACAATCGGTTTTTCAGATTTAAAAAAGTATTTGAGTGACTGTTTCAGAAATGTACGGATGTTAGATTATACAAGCAAAACACCCATACACAATACATAAAGTCTTTTTTTTAGATTGTTTTATTTTTTTGGAAATTCTTACATAGCAATTAAGTTATCTGTGTTCTGTCTTTTAGGCAGTTATAGTGCAAATGTTGTGTATTCAACAGGCACAATTATTCAAGAACCAATAAGTTATCGTACATATACTATGAAAATGCGTTTTGTTAGAGGTTTTCAAGCCTAGGTGCTAACTGTTGCGTTCGACTTCTTCCTTCCAAGCACTAAAGACTTATGACAATTGACTGAATGACAATACCTGTTCTTGTAACGGTTTTCTTTGCCAATTCGCATCACATTGTCTTATAGAGACAACTCACGCGCGTTCAGTATGTCTTTTTTTTTATTGTATGTGGAAAAGTGAAATTTTTCAGAGGTTGAAATAATTTTGTTCAATTCGATGACTTTAATTTATATATATATATATAAATTAATTATATATTAAATTTTATTTCAGTACGTATTTTGGATTTAATTGATCAATTGTAGGTTTTTGTTCTCAATTCTTGTTCTTGTTCAGTTGAAAGAAACCATACCGTTATTATTAATTCAAAGAAAAATGGCTTTCGAATTATCTAAGACCTCTGCTTACCACTCTCGTTTCCAAACTCCTTTCAGAAGAAGAAGAGAAGGTAAGACCGACTACTACCAAAGAAAGAGATTAGTCGCTCAACACAAGGCTAAATACAACACTCCAAAGTACAGATTAGTCGTTAGATTCACTAACAAGGATATCATTTGTCAAATCATCTCCTCTACCATCACTGGTGACGTTGTTTTAACTGCTGCTTACTCTCATGAATTACCAAGATACGGTATCACCCATGGTTTAACCAACTGGTCCGCTGCTTACGCCACCGGTTTATTAATCGCCAGAAGAACTTTACAAAAGTTAGGTTTAGACGAGACTTACAAGGGTGTCGAAGAACCAGAAGGTGAATACGAATTAACCGAGGCTGTTGAAGACGGTCCAAGACCATTCAAGGTTTTCTTAGACATTGGTTTACAAAGAACTACCACTGGTGCTAGAATCTTTGGTTGTTTGAAGGGTGCCTCTGACGGTGGTTTATACATTCCTCACTCTGAAAACAGATTCCCAGGTTGGGACTTCGAAGCCGAAGAAGTTGATGCCGATTTATTAAGATCTTACATCTTTGGTGGTCACGTTTCTCAATACATGGAAGAATTAGCTGATGATGATGAAGAAAGATTCTCTGAATTATTCAAGGGTTACTTAGCTGATGACATCGATGCCGATGCTATTGAAGACATCTACACTGAAGCTCACGCTGCTATCAGAGCTGACCCAGCCTTCAAGCCAACCGAAAAGAAATTCACCAAGGAACAATACGCTGCTGAATCCAAGAAGTTCAGACAAACTAAATTGACCAAGGAAGAAAGAAAGGCTCGTGTTGCTGCCAAGATTGCTGCTTTAGCTGGTCAACAATAGATTTATTAAATTTTTACATATTTTATATAGCATATAATCTTTTAATAATAATCTTAATTTTTTCTTTTAAAAGAACTATTAAGGTTTATAATTTATATTATTTAATGGAATTATAACTTTGAGAATACAAAAGTCCATTGAAAAATTCATCATATTCTATTATTACCTGAAAAACTGTGATAAAATCTTATTTAGTTCGCCTTCCTTTTTGGGCGAACAATGACGACTTGGCATATAAAAAGTCGTATATCATCAGAATATGTGTATACAAACTGATAAAAGACAACTGACCTCCAAATAATCATAGCTTGTACCCAAAACACTCACAATAAAAGCACAGTTAAGAGTCAACGATTCACAAGTTCTTAATGCTACAATTTACCAATCAAATTAAATACTACATTGATATAAAAGAAACCATATTTAACTCTTTAGATGAATGATTCAACTCAATCTGTGCTAAGGAAAAACTTATCGTCGAAGTTGAAAAGAATCGACTCAGAAATGTCAAATCTTCGATTAAATGATTTAGATGGAAATGGACATATTCTAAACGATGCTGACAGACTGGCAGACTTAGAGTCACGCATACCATTAGAGACCCATGAGCCTGAAGACCATTACTTTAAAGGTGATTATCGTTCATACTGGCAGAGGAAATTTAAAACTCATTATAAGGTAATAATATATCTTCTATTTTTTCTGATGTTTTTGTTAACCATTAAGTTTTTTGCAATCACTTTTACATCGAATGACTTTGAAGGTGAAAATGACTTCGGCAGTAATGATATAAACAGAAGATCATTTGATATAGAAAATACGATGAACGGTGAATTTGTTATCTCGGAAACATTATTCAAATTTATCAGACCTCCAAAACAATTATTGAAGCATGAACAGGATCCTGGGTTATATTACACTACTGAAATTCAGGAAGATGGTTCACATTTAATAAAAGCAGGCCAACTTTACAATAAAGAATTTAATAAGAATATCATAGGAACAACTTTTATATATGAAGGTAATGAATACCAGATCCATTCCATCGAAGTGAATTATTCTGTAGATACTGCAATCTTAGGAACAAATATAATTAAAAAATATAGACATTCATCGATTGGGTTATATTTTATTTATTCAATCGACACAAATGTTATTCATCCAATTCATGTAGATAATACAGATAAAGAATGGGGATTATCTTATGCACATTTTTCACCTGCTTATAATTTCATCTATTTTGTTCATCAAAACGATTTATACTTTATGGATGTGAAAGAAAGAAGAATAACAAGAGTTTCCAGTAATGGAAATGACATAGTATTTAATGGAAAAACCAGTTGGGTGTATGAAGAGGAAGTCCTTTCTACTGATGTAGCTGTGTGGTGGGCTCCAGATGATTCTAAATTTGTTTTCGCAGAATTTAATGAGCTAGATGTAAACTCAATGACATTTCAATTATACACAGATCCGAACTTATTGAATAAATATTCATCTATAAATTACCCATTACCGGGTTCAAAGAACCCTACGGTCAAATTATTTTTATACACCCTGAATGATAACGTTTTATCAAAATTAGAAATTGGAGAAGGAACTCAGAAATATAATAACGATGTTCTTATATATGATGTTGCATGGTTGACTCCAAATGAGTTACTACTGAAAATTTCTGATCGATCCTCCAAAGAATTAGAGGTACTAATATTTAATTCAGAGAAGAACTTGTTAACTAGAACAAGAACAGTAAACTCATCTGCATTTAATGGCTGGATCGAGAAGCAGAAGAAGATTACCGTCATTCCCCCAAATAACGCGATTGGAAGAAGAGATTATGGTTATATTGATATTCAACCTGACGAAAACGGTTTCAACCATTTGTTTTTTTATGCCAAGTTAACTTCGTCTTTGGGTCGTCAACTTACTGCAGGTGATTGGGAGGTAACTGGTGCTGGAGTTGTTGGATTTGATTTTGAAACTAACACTGTATTATTCACATCAAATAAGGCAAGCTCATTTTCACAACATTTATCCGGAACTAGGTTAGATTCAAATGAACCATTAAAAATAGAATCATTTCAGAACCCGGACGATATTTATTCATTTTATGAATTTTCATTCAGTTCAAGTACAAGATATGTTATTAGTAGAAATTTAGGGCCCGGCGTACCAGTCACAAATGTTGGTACTCTGATGGAAGTAGTAGAAGAAGATGAATCAAAATCTACAGCACTTTATTTGTCTAAACATCTAAAGTTAAAAGAGACATTGAACAACTATGATTTACCAGTCAAGAGTTATAAAACTATGAAAATGAACGATGGTGTGGTAATAGATTACATCGAGATCAAACCTCTACATATTGATTCTAATAAAAAATACCCACTACTTGTTAACGTATATGGCGGACCTGGCTCAAGGACATTTGATTGTAAATATGGTATTGAATTTGAATCAACAGTATCATCAGGTTTGGATGCAATTGTTCTCCAGATTGAACCTAGGGGAACAGGAGGTAAAGGTTGGGCATATAGGAGTTGGGCAAAATTAAAATTGGGCTATTGGGAACCATCTGACATAATTGAGGTAACCAATAAATTTATACAATCTAACAAAGCTCATATAAATGAGGATAAAGTAGCCATCTGGGGATGGTCATACGGAGGCTTTTCTACTTTAAAAACAGTTGAGATTGATGCTGGTCAAACATTCAAATATGCAATGGCTGTCGCACCGGTTACAAATTGGGCATTGTATGATTCAGTGTACACGGAAAGATACATGAACACACCAAAAGAAAATCCTAAAGGGTACAATGAGATTTCATTAATAAGAAATATTCAAAATTTTGCCTCATTGAAGAGGCTTCTCTTAATTCATGGAACTGCTGACGAAAACGTTCATATAAAAAACACATATACGTTTTCCAATGCTTTAAATACCTTTGGTATTGGAAATTATGACTTACACATTTATCCTGATTCTGGCCATTCAATTTCTCATAATAATGATCTTAAGATGGTGTATAGAAGATTATATTCTTGGCTAGGCAATGCATTTACAGTCTAAGGTTAATTGTTATTAGATGTCATGGAATTATTTTTATATATACTATCTTATTTATGCATAGGACATTATTTACCATTATAATATTAATAGAGCACTTACAAACATATATGAAAATGTTATTACCCATTATTTGTCCTTACAACATAAGTGACGGAATAGATTTTTCGGTCCCAAATTTTTACCAGGCTGAAGTTGAAATAGTTGTGTCACAAAATATTTCTCAAATATATTAACAGAAGTCATTATAAAGATGATTATTGGTTTAATATAAAAAATGAATCTAATCTTTCTTTTGCTTAGTTCTTATATACCTACAAATACATAATATTTGAAGGATAATAATATAAAAATTAAAAGAATAAAGAATGTTTTATGTAGATAAGAAAGTTATTCTTTTATTTACATTTTTAATTTCCAAAAGCCTTTGCAATGAATCAATAATTAGTCTAAACATAGAAGATAGTTTAGATAAGACCATTGATAATGCAAATTCTAATACTCTGGTGGTGCATTTAAATAAAGATTCAATTTCACCGGAGTTGCTTTCAAAATTAGTTAGTTCAACAAATATTATTTTTGCGGATATGCCAGAGTTACCAGATTTTATTAACAGGAACACATTAAAAAAATCCAAAAATTCCTATGATACTAAATTTGACTCGACTATACATAATATTGATAGCATATATCATAACCAATTGAAAACTATAATGGAAGACTTATTACAAGATACAAAAGAAGAAGGCAATAAACAGAAGGAATTTGACAAAGAAGAAAAAGAAGAAGAAGAAGAAGAAGATAGTGATAATAAACAAAATGGAGAAAATAAAGATAATCAACTTAAAAAAGTAGGAAAGAAGAATTCTGATTCCGAACGAGGTGTAGGTGATAATTATGAAGATGAAAAGGCATCTGACTTCGATCAGGAATCAACTGATAATAAAAATAATAATAAAAATGATGATAAAAACGAAACCTCTGACAATGTGACTTTTAATAATAAAATGAGAAAAAATATGCAAGAGCATGGAAATCAAAACCATTCAAAAACTTCTACTACTATTGAAGCAAAATCTACTACTCTACCAAAAACAAATAATGTCTCTAACACAACAGGTAGCAATCATTCTGTGAGTGGCTCAACAAGAGTGGAGTCTGATTTTATGTGGATTTTATGCTTTTTAATTGTTTATTTATGTGTGCTTCCGATACTTAATTTTAAGTAACGAAAGATAATGAAAAATTTAACTGATTTTTATAATCCCTTTTTGAATTTAATTTGACAGTAATTTGGAATATAAATAATTAAATAACTAACTACATAAATTATTATTAATTTACATGATTTGCTACTCAAAGTCTCTTGCCGAATTACTGTCACTTTGCATATGTTCATCAAATACTGCAAACGAAGATGTCCTTAGGTAATATCATTGTTTACGAATAAATCGCAAAGCGGTTACTTCAAATTCACATCTTGACCTTTCTAAGAAATCTCGACAAAATATATATAAATATAAGATTAATTTAAGTTTAGACATATGTCTAATACTTTCCTAATTCAGTCAAAGGTATAATAACAACAATAAAATATAAACCAAAATTTAGAAGTTAACCATGGTAGCAGTACGTATTATAATTTTCATTTGAATGCGATAATAATCTCATTAACAATATTATATGAGAAATTATTACTAACCTCTAATAATATTAAATATACATCATATTTTATTATGAATCCATATAGAGCATTAAAAGAACAATAAGAATAAAAACTGAGCAACATATATTACATGATTTACCTCCTGTTGAAAACTTTCCAATGCGTAAATGGAGCATTGAAATAGTATTATTAAATGAAGAAGGCAATGAAGTTCCAGCAACAATATTTGACAAAGTTATTTACCATCTACATCCAACATTTGCTAATCCCAACAGGACTTTTACTGAAGTCCCATTTAAAATCGAAGAACAAGGTTGGGGTGGGTTTCCTCTAGATATATCTGTTGTACTTTTAGAAAAAGCTGGGGAAAGAAAAATTACTCATGATCTAAATTTTCTGCAGGAAACTTACCAGGTAGACCACGTTATACAGATACCATTGAATAAACCTGTTTTAATAGCTGAATCAGCTAAAAGTGGACCAGTAGAAGACACAAGCACCAAGCGTAAGGCCACTACTGCTAGCGAAGTCAAACCTAAAAAAGCCAAAACTGCTAGTACATCGACTATTAAAGGTAATGTCGATTTGGAGAAACTTGCATTTGGGTTAACTAAATTAAATGAAGATGATTTGGTCGGCGTTGTTCAAATGGTAACTGACAACCGTTCGGATGAAATGAACGTCACCAATAATCTTGAAGATGGAGAATTCATTATTGATTTATATAGTCTTCCTGATGGTCTATTAAAAAGTCTATGGGATTACGTGAAAAAGAACACTGATTAATATAATCCTTATGCATTTACAGATAAACTTGTATTATATAATAATGTAATGAAATATAAATTTCAATTCAAAATCAACTGAAAGTAATCTTGAATGGATTATGCAAGAATAACCTTATTTGATGTAGTATTAATCTTTTATTCCTAATACTTAACTACAAGAAGCATTTGAAATCTTTTTGATCATAACTTACTTTCTTAGTGTTCAATACTTCATATAGATTCTTATCAAATAGAATTTATAACTCATATACTAACCCGTGAATATAACATTACAATGAGGGTTTAAAAGAAATGAGCTTAAACTTTGGGTTTATCAGAAATTCATGTGAGTGCATAAAATACTTTATGTTTAGATGACCTTGCTCAATAAACCTTAATAGATATTTTTTCTATCAAATTTGATCACACGCCCCCTTTTAATGCTGCATTAGTAAGTACATTTGAAAGTCGAAGATTCTAACATCTCATCCTTCACAATAACTAAACGTTCTCAAAGGAACAGATAATTGAATGGATAGATATTAAAGTTAATGAGCCTTTCATTGTCGTAGTATATTACAACCTGATAGAATCATTCTTGTCATTTCATAAAATTGGTTTGTCGTTCTTCAGATAGAAATCGTAAACGCACACATACCAAAGGAATCAAACATCGGTTCACATTTGACATGCGCACTTTTTATTAATACAAACTTAAAGTGTCACAAAATAAAAGAAAATAACATCCTATGCAGCAAAGTATTCAGGATCCATTATTAGCATCATTATTATCATCATCATTGAAATAGTCTGTCGACTTTTCAAATTACTGGCATGAATTTCATCGTAAATTTCTATCAAAATGTGTTCACATATAATTAGGCGACCAAATTTTCATAGTAGTATCCCAGGATCCCGTGCACACGGCTAAACCGTCTGGACTGGTTCTTATTTTTGTAATTCTATTTGAATGACCTTCTAATTTACCTATAATTTCTGCCTTCAAGATATCCCATGCGATGACGCCAACATCTGGATAACAAGCATACATCAACCTACCCGAATAGCTGAAATCAAGATCCAATATACCTTGCGCGTCATATAATGAGTTTAATGTTTCCGTAGACCCTTGAGATGATATGGGTGTTGTAACATTTTTAGATTTTGAAGAAAATGCACTTTGTGGGTAAGGAAGATCACTTAAACTTTTTGCTAATGAATAGTCTGCAATCTTACAATCTGCACGCAGATCATATAACCTAATGATACCGTCATCACTGCCACTTACTATTGCATTACCATCATTATAAAATTTGACCGTATTTACGTCGCTATTACTGATATAGAATTTCTGCACTGAAGAAGGTGCTCTTGTATCCCATATGTGAACATAACTATCTGACCCACCTGTTGCAAACATATTAGTCTTGTTTGACCTTTCTGGGGGTAAAGCTAATGCTAAAATATCACCCAAATGATCTGTATATTCAAGTACTCTTCTTGCCTTTGGAATATCCCATAAGGCACATGTCATATCACCACTAGCTGTTATTACATTTGAATCACCATAAAATTCGACATCTGAAATATAACAAGTATGGCCTTTGAAAATGGAGACAATACTTTGATTAACCCGTTCATGTTCGGATACACGATAAATTGTACAATTATTATTCAAACCAGCACTTGCTGCTAATTTACCGGATGGTGATAATGCACAACTCAATACCCATTGAGAATCTAGAGGAATTGCATTTCTCTTTAAACCCGTCTCTGCATCCCAAACAATCATGAAGCCATCTTGACTAGCACTTAGTATACTTTTAGAATCTGAATTCCAACTTAAATCTGTTATTTTATTATTATGACCTTTTAACGAGATTGTTGGGCTTAAATTCAATTTACTAGCGTTTATGGAAGACACTCGGTTTGACATTTGAAATAAATCTGAGTCTCGGTATTTGTTCTTTACTTTATCAATTTGACTGGAGAGATGTTTAGTCTCTTGTCTCGCTAATTCAATTCTTTCTCGAATCTCTTCTTCCATCATCGATATATCTGGTATTACCAAAGTTTGAGGAATAACATTTGGTAAAGAGTCTTCAAGCAGAGCCATAGGTTCAAATATATTTTCTGCTGTTGTAATGTCAGTTTTTCGTTCCATAACTCTTACAAAATATTATAGTAATAAATCAGTATTGTTAGTAAAGTATTAGCTATATTAATAGTAGTTGGTTAATTCAATAAGAATAAATACATAGACAAATATGTTATATATTCCATATATAACATATTTAAAGAACAATAATACAAAGTATATTTATATATTGAGGATTAATAACTAATGTGATACAATGGTAATTAAAAATATTAATATTTTCCATAAATATGCTATAAGATATAAAATAATTTCTCATTATAAGGAGTGAAAAAACCTGACATTTAACGTAGTAAAGCACATGCTCAATTTCAGTTCATTTAAAGATTAAAAGTTATTTATGATTAATGTTATTAATGATAAAAGTATTTCTATAAGCTATTTATTAAAAACAGATAATAAATAATTGTCAAGACTAAGGCAAGTTGATAATAGGTTGTAGCTCTTTTTTTCCATTAGAGGACAATATTTACAAATGTTATCTTCGAGGTTGTATAGTAGTATCATGACAATAATCACTTTTCTTTGCGTAGACAGCTGGTCAGAAGTTTAATTGGTTCTCAAATTGAGATAATGCTACCATGTTTGCTGTTGCTTACGAATGAAACTTGATTGGTAGAAAGCTTGCTGCATCTCTTATTATTATAAATCTTAGGTTAAATGTGCATTTTAATGTTTTAAAGTAATACAATTGACAAGATTTTGTACTAAGAAAGAGAAAGAGATCTAATTTTCTCAGAACCCCAAAATAAAAAGAAACTTTCTATTAGAAAACCTAAAGCAACGTAAAACATATGCTCGGTATATAAGAGTATAACACCAGTGGTATACATATAACATTCCACAAGAGAGAAACAAAAAAAACAAACATCAACAAGTAACTAATCCTATATCAAATATATAAAAATCTTGAAACAAGAAAAGATAATAAACTAGGTCATATATCAATGAATGTACTAAACTTAGTATCATAAATTAATTTTATACCTCTGCGATGGAGCATAATCTAGATCATCAGGAAAAGATTTGAAAAGATGAGCGTTTCTGTTTGAAACTGTTTCAACATGTTTCACCTCTAGTATCAAAAAAAAACACCGAAGAAAGTTGTATAAATTTGAAACAATTGTGTCATCTTTAAAGAATAAAATTAAATGTAGTTAGGTTATTTTGAAAAATAAATAAATCCTTGCAATCTTTACGCACTCTCCTATCACTACTTCAAAATGGTCAAACGAAAAGAAATAAAAATGAAACCTTCCTGATGTATTTAATTACATGGTTTTGGCATATATCCTGTTTTAATGCAGTTGAGAATGTCAATTAGTGAGCGTAAACGATCTCTATGTTTTGCTCATAGCCTTCGAAATGTGGAGTTTTATCCGCGCAAAGCATATCACTAATCAATCTCAGTGCAAAAAAATCGTCTCTAAGATCTCGCAACAATTGTGTTTTCTGGTTTTATTTCATCACCTTCCGTTTCCCCGTGGTTAACGTACTTAATTAATTATAAACAAAAGAGCTGTCAGGATTTCCACTGGAAGACATAGCAAATGTGAGAAAAGAAAAAAAACAGACAAACAAACGAATGAGAAGCACAAGTTTCATACAAAACAAATCTGTCATTTACCGTTGGGAGCAACTGGAACCACAATACTGTGCACCCTATTAAGAGTTCTCTTAGTCTCTGCCCATCGCAGCTTGTTGTACGGGTAGTTCTTGAATTTTTTCCTTTTTTTTCATTGAAGAGGAACTAATAAACGACATGTTTTTCGCGCGGTTATTTATTATCTCAAATAGAAAACTCAATACATGACAACAGTATCTGAGCCGGAGGTACTTTACCTCCACTGAATTTTGCTTGATTCATTTTTTTACATGGCTTGTACATAAAATTTGAGTAATTTGAATAATTTTGTTTTTAATGGATTATTTCCAAAAAGTTTCTCTCTTTCTACAAATTGCATTTGTTGCGCATTCTACTGGATTATTTTTTTTATTGCCACTATCTTACTTATTCCAAGAGATAATAAGACGATCGTATAACCCACTCAACATTTAATTTACATTCAACGAACTTTCCCACTTAGATTTGAGAACCCGTTGCACTATTATTTGTGCTGTTTCTGTTAAATTAAAATTAAACGCTCTTAAAGTTGTGATTGTTGCCATATTTGTTTGTTATTTATAAAAAATCAATGAGATTATTGGGGAAGCAAGTGGACCTCAAAAAATATGTATATAAATAAGCGTGTACAGGAATATATATTTACATTACTTTAATAGGACTAATGCACAATAAATTTGCAGACCCTCACAGTCAGCCGTGAATTTGTGTGTAATATAACTAGTTTACCTCAAAATCTCACTTTATTTTTTAATTTTACCTGTGACTTTGAGTAAATAATCCGGTAAATCTTCATTAATCTTTAAATATTTTAATTTCCAATTACGAGCTTTATCTTTCAATTGAACTTGTGTTCGATTTTTTAAAACTTCGTTTACTTTACCACCTGGTCCGTATAAAGCTAATATACTGGACCAAAGTGGTCCTAACTCTTGTAAACCCATTTTTAAAACGTCTTCTTCTCTCTTTGTCCAATTTTTCTTTGGCTTCAATTTTTTAACACCATTTTGGGCAGAGGCAACAAGTGCTACGTCAACCAGTTCTTTAGAAGTCATCTGAGTTCTCTTAGGTGACACAGCTGCCTTATTTCTTAGAACATTTGCTTTTTTCTTTGTAGCAGTAGTTTGTGATTCAGAATTAGGAATGTTCATTGAAAAAATGGCTGTACTATTTCCTTCCATTTTAACTATATTACCCACTTCATTCACATTTTCTGCTTCATTCTTAGGCTGATGCAATTCTTCTCTTTTGATATGCAAATCCTGTTCAATTCCGTCATCTTCGGATTTGAATGGAATAACAGGTTCCCCACATTGCAATAATTTAGGATTAAAATTCTCTAGTTTATAATCAAATAAAGGATTCACACCGCGACCTGCTCTTCCCAGTATTATTGTTCCAATATTCTTGTTACAAAAACTCAATAGACTTTTTATAAATTCTTTCCAACTATAGTGTTCAGTCAATGTTTCAAAATTAGTAAATTTAAAAAGAGAATTCTTACGATGGATGCATTTTTCTATAAATTCAGATTCAGCTGGTGACATTTCTTTTTTTCTAACATTCATTTCATCGTTAGGAAATATTTTTTCTAGAACCTGTGACATTCTATTTTTTGTAATGCTACTACTCCCATTTCTAATTTCATCTAACGTCAATACTAATGCTTGTGTTTTTAGTTCCAAAAGTAATACCCCGTGTGTCTTCAAAAATTTTCTTGTTTGGTCATCTGCTAGAATATCCTTTTTATTATTAACAGGAGCCTCATAATTTTTATTTTTAAATAAACTGGTTCTCTTGTTAAAGTATGATTGAGAACAAAATACATCAAAAAACATGTTTTCTAAAACATCAATTCCAAGATCATCATAACAACCTAATGCAATCAATAAATATTTTAATAAATTTATTTGTTTGACAGTCTTCACAATAAACTGTCTATCGTCTTTTATAATATGTGCTATTGACTGATTTGGAACCCAGAGACCTCCAGTAACATCATGGACCGTAATTGTGAATGAATTATCCGGACTTCTGTTTTCAAATAGACACATTAATTCCTTGAAAAGTGACAATAACTTTTGGAAAGTTGTGTTATCTAACACACCACCCGAGTCTATATTATCATCTACTTGTAAATTCAAATCTTGATTTTGTATTAAATTAACTATCGAATGAGGTGTTAACGTATTTAATAGAATATATCTAAGTAGAATAGTTGAAATATTTTCCAATGTCGCCAATACAGTCAAAGATAAATCCGTATAATATGGTAATAAATTTGATATTTGGGAAAATGAAACATCATTAGAGTTCTTATCATCCACATACATTTTTTTAACTAGATATATATGGTATAATCAGCGGTTGTGTTTTCTTGGTATATGAAGTTATGATATTTCTTGGTAAAGTTTTTATGAGTATGCCTAATGACAGATGCAAATGCTAGTTATGGTGTTCTAATAAAGTAAATATTAGCAGCGTTGATAACTGTTCCTCTCTCCTTGGAATCTAAATACCACAAATAGTATGTTAAAGACTGATTAATTGAAATTTTATAATATGTATGTACTAATTTTTTCACAAAAATTTTAAAGGTTGATTCAATTTTTCAAAAAGTTGCCATATGAGATGAGATGAGCTTGATCAACGCGACAATAAAAAGAAAAGAGATCCAGTCATATATATATTGTTAAGATTACATATAAAACAAAAATAATGAAGTACTATTTCTGATACTGCACTATTTCAAACTTTGATTAATTATTAAAGTAGATTTTTTATAATAACTAACATTACTTGATTTAGAATAACACAAAATATAATAATATAATGAAGTTATCTGTAGAAGATATAATACAATGTACACTCAGTAAAATATATTTACTTTTTCGTTGCTCACTATAATCTATAATAGCTTAATCTCAAATGTCAACAAAAATAACTCCAGAGATATTATTTCGTATCACAATTATAAAAACCATTAATTCAACATGAGCATATTATGAAAATAAAGAATAAAAAAATGAAAATGATTTAACCATAGACCAAAATAACATAATAAAAAAACATCTATTTCTTAGATTTGTTAATCTTTACAACACCTGAAGGACCTTTTGGTTGGGAGAACTCACCAGAATCGACAGCTTTCTTGATTGTGCTGTTGAATAAACTAGTGAAGTTGCTTGATAGTAGTTTTTTTTTGGAAATATGTATCTTTGATGAATGTCTTTAAGGCAGAACGAGAAGCACCTTTACCATTATTTAGATTTTTAATACCGTTACTAATCATATCTTTGTAAGTTAAAGCATCAGTAGACTTTGGAGAAGCAGCCTTTTTAGCGGTAGTAACCTTAGCTTTTGGCTTTGGAGCAACCTTCTTAGTAGAAACAGCCTTCTTAACTGGAGTAGCCTTCTTAGCTGGAGCAGCCTTCTTTTTTATTATCTTTTTAGCAGCAGTGTCAGTTTTCTTGACTAATTTAACAGAACCAGATGGACCTTTTGGTTGAGCAAAATCTTTAGTTTCAACACCTTTCTTAATGGCATTGTTGAAATGGTGGTCAAAGCTTGAAGAGCTGTAAATACTGGCATAGTTTTGCTCAATGTACTTTTTTAGTGCACTTCTAGAAGAACCTTTTTTAGTATCATTTAATGAGATTAATGCTTCTGTGATTAAATCTTTGTAACTTTTAGAAGAAGTTTCTGTGTTTTTGGTAACTGCCTTTGGAGCCATATTTTATCGTTTGTTTTGTATAATATTTGTGATTGATTGTCTTATCAGTGAATAAAATCGAAGTATCAAAGATCACGTAACAAATAGATTTTCTTTTATAAATAAAAACAATTAAGTAATATATTAATATTTAAAAATTAAAAAACAACAAGTAAACAACGTATTTGGAAGAAAGAATTAATTGAAATTGAAGACGAATGAAATAATGAAATATAAGTTAACAATAAGAAATTATTACCAAATAAAAAACATAAAAGTTACCAACTTATAAGAACAAACAGAACAACCTGCAACCACCAGAACAAACTTATCAATATATATACAAAATTAAATTTCTATCACTTGAACACATTTGATAATTATTTATTGATTTATTTGTTTATTTCATTTTTTTCACTCATGGTTAAATTAAAATAAATAGATTTTGATTGTGAAAAATATTAATGTTAAGGAAACATAATGAAATAAAGAATAGTTCAAATCAGAAGGTAATGCAATTATAACACCAAAATAAAGTTTTAATCTACCCTTTTTACCAACTTATTAAAGAACAGTAGAGTAAGGCACTTGTTCCCTTCTGAAAATTAACTATGAAAAATAATAAAAATATTTAACAGATGTAGCATCATGTAATGTTGTGTAACTTTCCAAAATAAAATATATAGTTAATATAGCTACATTTTAAAGAGTAGAATATCTTTAAAATTTTAGTGCGAAAAAAGTTAAGAAGGGGAGAAAACTTGGGGACGGGATTTGACACTACGAAATGAATGTCAATCACAATCACTTTCCCCGTAAAACAACCATAATACGTTAAGTTGAAACTATATGACAAGGAGGGAACTAAGTAAGGTTTACGAGTGCAACAGCAAATCAACAAGAACATCGTCGTCACGTTGGGTTTTGTCACCACAAAAATTGAAACTTCATTATAGCAATTCATATTCATATATATATCTATATCTATATATATCGATAGATACATGTATATATAGACTGGGCATCTATGTGTTTAAGACTAGCATAGCAGTCTAGTTCTTTACGAGCACCAGTCATATCTCTTGGATCGATGGCGCATCTTCACTTTCTTCAAAACACGAAAAATATTTTGATTTTTGATTTTATTTATTTTTTCGCGTTTGTCCTTTTGATAGGGTGTCTTCGAAATAGGGTTACAACTTTTATGTTAATGCGGGGTTTAGGGTTTCTATGGACTTCATTTTTCAATTCTCAACTCTTCCATTCCAATCAATATATTCTTAACAATGAGACGGTCGAATAATTAAATACTCATTCTTATAATTAACCTTATTTTACTTTTTTTTTAGCTTATGTATTATATGATGATCTTGATTAGTGCACATATTTAATTAGATCTCAATCACTTTATAAACTTTAGTCCCTTCATATTTTACATCTTTGTTTTAGTGCTTGCTCTATTAGAAAGAACTTAAAAAGACACATCCCTACTAATTTTATACAGACATATAAACATTTTGTTTATTGTTCACGTAATTAGACCATTTTTAACATAATTCTGTATTCGTGTGATTTGGATTAATGATACCTTTTTTAAATAGAACTACTCAAAAAAATTCAAGTCTAATTTTAAACTATAGTAAATGTTATAGAAAGTTACTATCAAGTCAATCCATATTGACTAATCAATTGAGTTCAAGAAATCTTATAACATATGGAAAACGTCAATCAGTCCTACATAATAGAAGCGTTTATCTAGTGAACTCCGAGGTTATCAATGTGAAAAGGTTTGTTTCTACTTTTGTTCCAAAATTAATAACAAGGGTAATAAAAGTACCAGCTTACATTGGCGGGTTATTTGCTGCTACAGGAAGTTACATAGCATACAAAGTGGAAGGTTTAAAAGAAAATGAATATTTAAGTAACTTACGAGACTTTTTCAATGATATGTTATCTAATCCAGATGGAAGTCAGAACGGTAATAATAACAATAATGACAATAATACAGGCAGTTCTGTTGCTATGAGCACTGGGATAATTGCTTCCACACAAAATGATGAAGACGATAGCGAAGACGACGATTTATTAGATGAGGTAGATAACACTAATGATGTCATGTTGAATTTAACAAAACAGATGATAGAAATAAGATCAATATTAAATAGAATTGATACTAATTCAAGCCATTTAACATTACCATCAATCGTTGTTATTGGTTCACAATCTTCTGGTAAATCTTCTGTATTAGAATCAATCGTTGGAAAACAGTTTCTACCGAAAGGTTCCAATATGGTAACGAGAAGACCAATCGAATTAACTTTAGTAAATACCCCAAATTCAAAAGAGACAACGGCTGATTTCCCATCATTAAGGATCTATAACTTAACTGATTTTCAAGAAGTTGAGAGGTTACTAGTAGATGCTAATTTAAGCGTTCCAATACGCGATGCAATTTCAGAAGAGCCAATTCAACTAACAATCAAATCTCCAAACGTACCAGATTTGTCATTGGTTGATTTACCAGGTTATATTCAAATCGAAGCTGCTGATCAACCAATAGAATTGAAATCGAAAATTTTGAAAGTATGTGATAATTATTTGCAAGCACCAAACATTATATTAGCTATCTCGTCTGCAGATGTTGATTTAGCAAATAGTTCTGCGCTAATGGCTTCCAAAAAGGTAGACCCAACTGGCTCTAGAACCATAGGTGTTATTACAAAATTGGATTTAGTGGATACAGAAACTGCAAAAGCCATTCTAAATAACAAAAAATACCCACTTAAAATGGGATATGTCGGTGTTATTACAAAATCCATGAATAACAAAAAATCATCACTTTTTGAATATTCAAAATCAGGCAAAGATAAAAATTTACTAAGTCAGTCGAAGCAAAATGCAACGAAACAATTTGAGAGAAGTTACTTTGCCGAACATAAGGATGCTTTCAAAAATTGCCAAGTTTCAACCAAAAAACTAAGAGAAAAACTAATCAAAATATTAGAAATATCTATGTCAGATGCATTGGAACCAACTTCCAAATTAATCCAACAAAGCTTAGACGATACAGCTTACCATTTCAAAGTAGAGTTTAACGATAGACAATTGACAGCTAAGTCATATTTATTGAATAATGTTGACATTTTTAAATTAGCAATAAAGCAATTCCAAGAAAATTTCAATAGAGCTGAGCCTACTTCCATTTTAAAAGCTGATCTAGATCAAAATGTGCTAGATTTCCTAGCAACAAGATATTGGAAAGATGAAAATTTATCCGAACTTTCGAGTAATGACATTAGTGAAAATGAAATGTTATATTGGCATAAGAAACTTGATCTTGCCTCTTCAAGTCTTACAAAAATTGGTATCGGTAGAAAATCTACAACATTGATCACTAATGCTATTTTAAGGGAGCTAAATAATATACTCGATAATTCTCAACTGAAAAATCACGATTTGATTAAAGATTTAGTGACTGATACAGCAGCTACTGTATTAAATAGTAAATATTACACTACTACAGATCAAGTAGAAAATTGTATCAAACCATTTAAATATGAAATTGATATTGAAGAAAGAGATTGGATTATCTCAAGAGAACATGCCGTTAATTTGCTAAAGGAAGAATTAAAACAATGTAACGAAAAATACCAAACTATTAGAAATGCAATTGGGAGTAGAAAGCTTCAACATGTAATATCTTATTTACAAAAGCATAAACCATCAGACAATAAAGAAACATTAGGTATGTCGAAACTTCTACTTGAAAGAGGTGCAGAAGCAATGTTTCTAGAAAAAAGGTCTAAAGTTCTAAATTTTAGATTAAAATTATTAAGAACCAAATGTAATTCTACATCCGAAAAAGATAAATGTCCAGAGATTTTTCTAGATGCAGTTAGCGATAAGCTAACATCTACTGCAGTATTATTTCTAAACGTTGAGTTGCTAAGTGACTTTTTTTACAATTTTCCAATTGAATTAGATAGAAAATTAAATCTGTTAACTAATGAGCAAATTGAACTGTTTGCAAAGGAGGATCCAAAAATTTCCAGGCACATAGAATTACAGAAAAGGAAAGAGTTGTTAGAGTTAGCTTTAAGCAAGATTGATTCACTTCTTGTCTTTAGAAAAAGTTATAAAGGTATGGCAAAGCGCAATTACCGTGATTAAAAAATGATAAAGTCAAATACTTGTAGGTAAATTAATATATTATACGCAATTCAAATAATATTCTATTGTATAATATATATATATGTATATATTATTGACATTATTTATGACTTTTCAGTACTATTTAACAATTTACGTAGTTTCTGAAATTATTTTTTATATAATGTAATTACAAGTATTTCTTATGATACATTATTATGATGATGATGAGTTATTATACAAATTAAAATTAGTTCTTAGAACATGATCACCTAGAATTATGTTGCAATTAACTTTCTTCATATACTCTTTAGAATTCTTCAAGCATATTTGTTACTATTATTATTGTTGTTATGTTTTTTTTAAGTTTTTTATTCTTGAATAATCTAACGATCTAGGGAGTATTAAATTTGGTGCAAACCTAGGATTTTCTATAATTAAGATATTTTAGATAAATGATTTAATGTATTAAAGTTTAAAATAGCCTAATCTCTTTTTTCTAATGGGTTGTATCTTAAAAACTTCTCGATTAGATCAACATGGGTTAGAATCATTCTTCTACAACAGTATCTTTTTAAACCCAATCTTGATAATGCAGTACCTTCATCTAACTCATCTTCTTGTAACATGTTTAGATAACTTTCCCATTTGTCACCAACAACCTTACCACATGAAAAACATCTAACTGGAACAATCATTTTTTATGCTGTATTATGCTTTATGACTGATTCGGACAATTCTTGCAAATCAACAAATAACAAGAGACTGTAACCTAAATTCAAATAAACTAAATATAATTCTAAAATACAATACCATGGTCTTTCAATTACTAATTAGTCAATCAATTTATTATAAATTATATTTAAAAGCATCATCTCAAAGTTGTTTAATTTTATTTTTATTTTTTTAAAAAAATTTTAATACTGAGATCTAATGATCACAAAGTACGACTAATTAAAAAAAATAATCTCAACATCAAAGAATAAATCAAATGACAGTAATGTATACATTACATATCAATGTAGCTATTGCTAAAACTTCATTAGTTTCAATTTATTGCTACTAACACATTGATATCGACGTACTCATATATATGTATATATATGCATATATCAATTAAGGTAGTCTACTTAGTATCCTTTGGATATTTTTAAATAATTTGCAGACACTAGCAGAGGCTCTTTCAAAATGTCCGTTTTGAACACTTTTTCCGGTTCCGCAACGTATAAGATGATAAATTTTGAAAAATTTGCGATGAGATGAGATTAGTTCAAGAATTATTGAAAGTATCATTAATAGTAATTATACTACCTTCTTAGCAATTGAATTATATCTGAGAAGAGCATGTTATAAGTACAGACTATCTTCGAGGTTTTTTGACTTTATCAAATATATTTTCAAGTGTTTGATTGTATCTAGTTTTGTTGCGTTAGATTACATTTAATATTAGGATCAATCCGCAGCCTAAAAATTAACATATACCAGTTATCGCACTCAAGAACATCATGAGTTCCAATGTGTATCAACAATATAAATTATCCGTGGTATCTGGTGGTAAACCAATAGTTCCACACATTTTCAACTCAAGTAGTTCAAAGAAGAGTGTCACTTGTCTAACTCATAATGAATTAGATTATATTGTTCCATTTAATAATCAAATTAAAATCTATTCTATCGAGACAAGACAATGCATAAAAAATTTGAAGTTCGCTAATAATGAAACACTATCTCAGATATTTTCTGGTCAAGATGATAATTTTGTTGTTGATATTAAACTGAACAACTTACTAAAGAACCAAACGGAAAATTCAATCGATGAATCAAATAAAATAATTACTATCTTCTCAAATCATGGTTACATATTTGCTGTTAATTACAAAGGGAAAATGATTGAAAAACCTGAAAATATCAAATTGTCGTTGGAAGAAGATGAAGAAGTTTATAAAGTATTCCACAATTCAACAACAAATGAGTATAAATTGTTAACTACAAAAATAAATAATGGAAAATCATCAAATTACAGTTACAGATTTTACAAATTTACTGTGGGTGATAAGGAAAACCCAATAACTTTAGAACGTACATACGATGATGTCATATTATCAGCATTTTCCAAAAATGATAAATATTTGACTTTATTATCCTTTGAGTCTGAATCGAAAAAAACTTTTATTGTTAAATCTATCTTTGATGATAAGGTGGATATCAAATTTAAACAAATTGACCTTGTAAATGCTTCAAAGGATACCTCATCAGCAAACTCAAAGTACATATCTACTATGGCATTAGACAATTCCTGTACAAAATTGGCATTAGGGTTTGCATCTGGTGTCATTAATGTTGTAAACCTATTTGATTTAACTAGTACTTTATTAAAATGGCATATTGACACAGTTTTGTCTTTATGTTTTAACAGCGATGCTACCTATTTGATTTCTGGTGGTTGGGAAAAAGTAATCAGTTTTTGGCAATTGACAACTAATAACCAACAGTTTTTGCCACGTTTAAATGGTGTTGTCATCGATTGTGACATTTTAGGCAATGATAAATATTACTCATTAGCATTACAAATGGCAGACAATATTTCTAATTCTGACTTCCAGTTACTGTTATTGAATGCAACTGATTTACAGTCTAAATTGGCTGTCAATGGTCCATTACCCACTTTTAATAGTCCTGTAAAAAATACTGTTCATCCGCTTTCTGCTATTAAATCAAGAGCATCAACCACTATTTCCAATTCCTCTGTGTCAAAAAAGAAATTTAGAAAGAAGTTACTAAAATCTAAGAAACAAGATTACACAAATGTTGCCACTATAAATCCAGTAAGCAAGCAATTATTCTTTCCACATACTTCTGCTGTCCAAATATATGACTTTTATAAAAATGAACAAGTAGCATACCAATATTTAGCACAAGGTGTTAATACAGCCATGGGTAAGGTAAGATACGAATTAAACATCAAAGATCCCGTTATAAATGATATTAAATTTACACAGAATGGTAAATGGATGCTTACTTATGAAGTAGCATTTCCACCAGAGGATTTGTTATCATCAAAGGATTTAACTTATTGTTTGAAGTTCTGGACAAAAAATGATACGGAAGCAGAATGGCGTTTAGTTACTAAAGTATTAAATCCTCATGGATTAAATGCTCCAATAACAAAAATAATACAGGCACCAGCTACGGTCAATAATTCTGAAGCATGTATCACTTCTGATAATAATGGTGGACTAAAATATTGGGCTTATGATAACCATGAAAAAAATTGGTGTTTAAAGAATGTCGCGCTTCCATTCTATAATAATTACAGTAACTCCGTTTCTTTGGCCTGGTCTCAAGATGGTAGTTTAATATTCCATGGTTTTGAAGATAAATTTACAATTATAGATTTTGAAACTTTCAAAAAATTAGACCAAGTTTCCCAGAACGAGAACGATAGATTTACTACGGAGATGAATTTAGATTCTGAAATACAGTCCATCAAAGTCGTTAATGAGTCCACAGTAATTATAGCTACCCAAACAGCCTTCTCTTCCTTTGACTTATTAAAAGGTGTATTTGTTAATAGCTTTGATATTTATCCTTTTACCCAAGGTGTTTACAAAAATGGCCATTTAGATAGATTGATTAGTTGCGATGAAGAGAGTGGAAAGATCGCTATTGCCATAAATGAACACACCCCCGACAATGGCAGCTCTGACATTAATTATAAATCAAGAATCATCATCTTTAATTCTGATTTATCAGAAAAGACTGGCATATTTACCCATAATAATTATGTCTCATGGTTATCCTGGAATTATGACACTGATTTTATTTTTTTGGATATTGGCTGTAAATTAGGTATGGTTGGTACCACTGTCAATTCAGAAATGTTGGATGAAGTTAATAATGAAAAAGCATCAAGAACATCTGTTAATGACAATAATTTTTCAGTCCGTTTAAGTAAGTTAACTTCTTTGAAAAATTCATTAAATGCTGGTCAAGATAAATACAAAAAGGAATCTAGTGCGATCGAAGTGGATATGGATGATGAGGATTCTAAACTGGAATTCATTAATGGTGATAATAAAGAAGGCATTATTAACATGAGCAGCTTCACGAGTATGTTTGATAACATACAGAATATTCAAATGGAGACGTTGTTCGATCGTGTCATGAAAGTTATCTTATAAGTTAAAAGCCTATGCTTGAGCCATCATATTCAATAAATATAAATATATTAGAGCATCTTTTGTATAATACGTTCTATAACCTTAGCATACTTCATTTAAATATAAATATATAAATGTAATTAATATGACATATTTTGATTATTATCACTCGTTACATTTCAAATGATGAAGCGGAAATAAAATACTTAAGCCTGCACATTCTATTATTTAATTGCTAGAAGATAAGTAACAAAATTACCTTCTTGTGATGGGGTTGGTATCCTGCAAAACTAGTTGCATTTTACCTTAAACATGCCGAATATTAATTAAGACACATTGTTATAAAAGAACAACATAATTTCAATATAAAATTGTCTTTGTCAGAATTACTGTAGTGTATGTGACAGAGCTAAGTGTTTATGACACTTTGAGTTCAGAACCAATTGATCACTTAGTAATGGGAAAGAAGGTTCTAGAACAACCTTTCAAATGATGGATGAAAACTTTCCACTACAACGTAAGTGGCTACGTGATAAACACAGATGTACAATACAGCGCCAACGATCTTAGGAGAAATGACTGAACACGTAATGTGTACACTCAAGTATGAGATAACTTATATATTAAGAGGACATCTAACTCTACATAGAATTGTTTAAATATACTAATAAAAGACGAATCAATTATTTAACTATAAGAAGATGGAGTTCTCAAAAGCAACTAACGTGACTAACGACACTAACTTAGACGTTGGTACTAACCAAAATAAGGTTGTTTCTCCACATTAAGAAATATTTAAAGTTAAAACGTAACTTGTTCATTAAATTTTATAATGTAGCGCTATAGAAACTACTAACTTCTTCTGAAGTAAATATTTGAAGCTTCAGTAGCTCAGTCGGAAGAGCGTCAGTCTCATAATCTGAAGGTCGAGAGTTCGAACCTCCCCTGGAGCAAAAGTATTTTTTTGTTGTTTATATCTAACTCCATTATTATGACGGTGATATTATACAGTTTTTGATAATTGTTAGAAGGAAATGTAGGCTAATATATTCAAATATATATTATTAATTAAATATTTACTTCGACTGCGCTTGTTATTTAATTTTTTTCTTCTAATTCATAAATTACTTTACCGTCAGCAACTGGGTCGTAAGCCTTATCTAAAAATTGAGAGAACTTGGTTAAGTTGTTCAATCCTCTAATTTCACCAGCACATAGTGGCATCTTAACAACGTGAAAGTCTTCATACAATTCATCAATTTGATCTAAGTATTTGGTTTGCATTTTCCATCTGGCTTGGCATCTTTTACAATTATGTTCTTGGTCAAATTCAGCGAACAACAATTGGTTAACGATGATAGAATTAACATCCATATCATAAGAAATTAATTCTTGAATTAATCTTTCAGTTTCGTATAAAGACAAGAATTCACTGATACAGACACAAACGAAGGTAGTTAAGTCTGGGTTGGTAAATTGTTGTCTAATTTTTTCTACATTTTCCTTCAATTCGTTTAGCTTACCACTGATATCAACATTACTAGCACCAGCAAATGAGTTTAACATTGGACCCAATTTACCGGTAATTTCGCCGAATTTTTCTAGTAACTTAGCTAGCGTGTTTGGTAATTGCAGGAATCTTAAAGTATGACCTGTTGGTGCAGTGTCAAAAATAACTGTATCATATGAATCACCATCACCACTTTCTTGGCTTTTAATATGTTTCATAACTTCCATGAAAGAAAGTGCTTCATCAATACCTGGAATAGATCCAGTTAAATCAGCTAGCGCACCGCCCTGTAACAACTCGCCTAAACCATCACTATCACCATTTTCATCATTACGAGAAACAGCCATATCATTCATATCCTTTAATGCAGCAGATGGGTCGATTTCCATACAGGATAAGTTGTTCATACCTGTGACCTTTCTAGCATCTTTACCAAATTTCTCCCCGAAGGCATCACTTAAATTATGAGCAGGATCGGTAGAAATTAATAGAAACTTTTTGTTAGGTTGGTTTAATGCCATTTGAATGGCAATGGAGCAAGAGGAGGTAGTTTTACCTACACCACCTTTACCACCAACGAAAACCCATTTATGAGTTGTAGATGTAATTAACGAATGTAAATTTGGGTCAACTGTTAAATCCATGATTGTAATTGTGCAATAACCTAGCGTCTATGGTATCCTAAGAAATTAAATTAATTGATCTTAAGCAGAATTTAAAATTATAGTAGCTAATCACTTCTAATTAATAGAATAAAAATGATTGTATCAATTCTTAAGTTTTTATTTAAATTACTAGTTATATTTTATAATCTTAGAAATCAATATTATGGAGTTCGAATATTTATTTTTCGCTAATTTTTATCAATTTTAATAATTCAAACGAAATTTCGCCTAACATTGAACATTAACAATATGATTTAATATACAACAAACATGATTATTTCAATGGTTAATAATTATTTCATTATATTTTAGAGCATCGTTATTATATTATAGTTACCTCAAAAGTTCCAAAGACATATTAATCTGGAGTGTCATGTCAGATCTGGATGCTGAGGCTGCTAAGAAAGCCAAGTTAGAGGAAGCAAGGAAGAGGGTTGAGGAATTGAAGAAAAAAAAAAAGAATAAGAATAAGGGCAAAAAGAAGGCAGATGAGAAAGATGGTAGTGATGAAATCATACCTATTAATAGCAATGAAGATGAAATTAGTATTAATGAGACAGTTGATGAAACTGTTGGTATTGAAGAAACAATTGATGATAAAGTAGAAACAATCGAAACACCAGTTTCAGTTGAAGACGGAGAAGTGAAAGCTAGACTTCCTAATCCAAACGAAGAAGAAGAAGAAGCTCCAAGTGAAAGTGAAGATAATGTAAATAGTAATGAAATTTTAGAGGAAAAGGAAGACAATACAGAAAACGCTGTTAATGAGAGAGAAGTCGGACCTACAACAAATGTCGAAACTAAGTTAGAGCAAAGTTTACCATTAATCAAAACTGAGGAAAGTAAAAGTGAAGAAGTGAAAGCTACCGATTCCACTCCAAATTTTTTTGGCGAAGAGACAGATAAATCTGACTTTATGCTGTCAATTGAAGATGATAAAAAATCAGTGGAAATTGAGGAATTGAAGAAAGCATTGGAAGGTGCTAAAGCTGAAAATAAAAAGATGATGTTTGTCCAAATGGATCAAGAAACTACAATCGATGAATTGAATGATGAAATTGCTTCCTTAAAGGCAGAATTGAATAATGTTAAAAGAGAACTAGAGATTGTTAAGAATAGCTCCAATATGCAACCGTTGGTTCAACAGTCATCAACTCCTCATATTCAATTATCTAATTTCAATAATGCAAATAATTCACCAGTATCAAGCAATGGCCAACCATCTGTAAATGTTCCAATTGATCGCGCTATGTTTAACAAATGGCGTGACTGGAATATTGATATGAGTTGTTGGAGAAGTATCGGTTCTGGTCCAATAGTCGAATTTTAAATAGTCATTCATATAAAATATAAATAACTTTATCATCTGTTAATTATCGATAAGTCCATATAAGAATACTCGATGAATATTAAATATACATTACTTATTATTTATTATGTAAATTATTGCGACACATAATTGTCCTTATCAATCATTCTTTAGGTGCTAATCATTGTTTAGAAGAACCAAATGAAGCAAAACCCATTTTTAAACTCATTGGGCTTGATGTATCTACCTCCTTTACGATCTTTTTATTGGATTTTTTGTTAACTTTTTTTTAACTGAACTATGTGCACTTTTCTTATTCCTTTTGACAAAGCTCTTTATAAGATAATTATATGCAATTTCAAATTCATTTCTTTCAATATCCTCATTATCTCTAAGATCAAGAACTAAAGGTTCTTCGAAAAGAAGTTCAAATTTAATATTGTGGGTTTTATGATTTAGATGATCGATATACTGTAAATTGTCTTTAAAAGTTAAGTCACATAATTCACAATAGAACCCAAATTGTTTTCCTTTTTTAAATGAGGATAACCCAGTTGTTAATATTTTTTTATTTAAATCTGCTATTGAATTCTTTAGTAAAAAATCATAGTTTGTATATTTTTGCTTTAAATCATCTACCTGAGTTGGTGATAATGAGGCAGTTATAGCTGAACTGTTATTGGATGTTTCTGACGCAAGCTGTGCATATTCTTCTCTGTCCCAAGTCCTTCTCCCAAATTTTGACATGAGTCCAAATAATATGTAGATAATATGCTGTATTTGAGCTTAGGAACTTTGAGGAAAGCATATTTAACAGCTTAAATGATCCTAAAAAGATAAACTTAAACTATGATTATTTATATAAACTTCCTTATTTGAAAATAAAGTGTGCCTGCAATAGCTTATTTCCGATGACCTGAAAAATGTACATATATATAAATTTGTGATAAAAGATAGGAGATCTATACAGAATGGAATTATGGTAACTGTCTAATGGTGAGCGAATAAATAGCATACAAGAATATAGATTTCATTTGCAATGTCTCATAAATTGACAATTCAACCGTATCTAATAAAATTTATACCGACCACCCCAACAGTAACCGAAGATATTACAATATATGGATTTGACTTGGATCACACTCTCATCAAACCAAAAGCACCAAATGCAATCCACAGTCGTTCATCTGACGATTGGGTATTTATGGAATTTAACGATGGTATAGTGACAATTGACAGATTGATAGAGATTGCAAAGGAAGACACAACTTCACAGATAGTAGTTTTCACAAACCAAGGTGGTGTAGTTGCTTCACCTCCAACTTCCAAAAGTTGTGTGAAATTTACCGATAAAATTAAATTGATTTTGAAATATATATCTGATTTGCCAGAAGGTCAGATACTTTTGGGTAGATTATGGATATATGGCTCTCCGAAGAAACCAGCTTCCTTGTTTCCTACCAAAAAGGGTCAGAAGAAAACACAAAGTACCTTAGGATCAGTCAATAAATTGAAAAAGGCTTCAGTGCATAATAAACTCGGTGATGCAGTTTTAACACCAGAAATATTTGAGAATATGAGGAAGCCTCGTTTGGGCATGTTCCAGGAATTTAAAAGGGATCTGACATCTGAATGTACAGATTTAAAAATTAAATGGAAATATTATTGTGGTGATGCTGCAGGAAGGAAATCTGATTTCAGTGATTCAGACAAACAATTTGCAGCGAACTTGCAAGTTGACTTCAGGTTACCTGAAGAAGTTTTCAAGAAGTAAATAACTTTTTCTTGTATATTTCTTGCATACCTATGAATGATTTATTATTGTAATATATAATTATGTAATATTATGAAAATGTGATTATTACGTGGTCAGTACACTTTATAGAGAAAGGCAATCGTCATTAATTTTGAATTTACAAGAATAAAAAGACTAGTTCAATACGTTTGCCTTTTCGAACAATTGATCAACAGCTTTGTTCAATTCACCAATTAATTCTAGAGAAGAATTATAAGCTGCATCCTTTTGTGGAGATTCATATATATATAACCATCCATTGCCTTGATCTAAGACACCAAAAAATACATTATCTAAAATCATTTGTGACAATTTACCTTCCACTTGGTCAATGCTTAGACCAATAATTTTTGAGATATGAGAAACTTCAACACATTCAAAAGGTTCTATAATTTTGCATAAATTGGATTCTAATAGAGTATCGTATAGAGCGTTAAAGTGAGATCTAATCAAATCATCATTTTTTAGTTCGTCGTTATAAGTATTTAGAGTGGAATTGAATTCAAATAAAGATCTATTATTGTATGCATCTGCGATTGATTTCATTGCGTCAATTTCACGTGATTGGTATATTTCTTTTGTAGATTTTGCACTCAAAATTGTATTAACATCGTCAATTAAGTTTAACATAATTTTTGATAATAACATATATTTTAATACTTTACAAGCTTTTTCGAATGAATTATGAGTGGATAAATTGTGGAACCCTTCGAAACTTTCGTAAAAATATGAGTATGCAGTTTTATAGTCTTTATCTTCACAATGCAAAATACCACTCATTAAATCCAATTCCGCCATTGTTGATGAAGAGCAGTAAATTGAATTAGCAGCTGTTCTTGAAGCAGTTAGAGCAGCTTTTGACTTCACTAAATTTCTTAACTTATGATAAACTTGTGATTCTAATAGATGAACGTCAACTAACGATGGTTTATCATCTAACTTTTTGAATTCTGTTAATAACTCATTGATCAAATCTATTGATTTCTTATAATTTTTAGTCAAATATAAATAAGTTGCTAATTTTATGCTTAAAGAATTCTTTAAGAAAATTCTTTTTTCATTCTTAGCATAAAGTATGCTTTGTTCTACAACGTATATTTGATCATCTAACGAGTTTGGCACCTGTTCGAATTTTTCAATCAATTGTTTTAAAACTTTTGCAGTTTTAGATTTTGCAAATTGTGACATGTAATCTCTTGAATGAGGTATGAATTCTCTCATTTTATCCTTCTGTTCAGTGGCAACGTAAATATCTCCCAATTCCAAGATACATGATTCTTTAGTATTTTTAATTGCGTCTGTATTATCACCTTCAAATTCTGATTCTAAGATAGTTAAATAGATAGTCTCAGCTTCTTTATAATTTTTGTCCTTAACCAACGATCTGGCATTCTCCAATTGTGCAGTAATAGACATATTTGAAGAAAAGTATGTATTCTATGTTGATTGTGATTCCTGAGCGTAATCCAAACTTAATTTCAAACTACGATTCGTTACTCTACTCCGAAGTAGTAAACTTAGTTTAAATGTATACATATCTATATCAACATCGTTTTATAAAATAAACATAGATATATGTAAGTATTATCCTAAAGCTTCTAATAATTTTGCCACCTGGTTCTACAAAATAGGAAAGACCATATATATCCCGGATAACTGAGACGAGAGAAAAAGAGATATGAGCCCTTAGTAGCATTACTTGTCACATGATGAAAAATTGCCATTAAATACCATGTGACCAGAAATTAGAATTCCACATCACATGAGCAATAATCCCAAACCAGCACCCTCATCTGAATTACCCGGCTGTCAGTGGTAAGTGGATTTGTAATTTTTACGAAATTAAACATATAGTAAGGAGATGGCTGGACAAAGAGAAACAAGCACACACACACACACAAATCTCTACTGCACGTGCGGCCGTTTCTTCTGTTTTTACAAAATAGTTAGAAATTACGTGTTCATTTCGAAACTTAAACCAGGATAATGTGAGGAACGTATCCTACAGAGGTATGTTGCATACGCGGTTTGTGTTTTATTGCTGTCTGTACTGACCAGGTCGTGGTAACAGAGATATCGGATAGAGAGTTATGTACATTACGGACAATAACAATACGACTGTCAGTATCCCTGCTCGCGTCCTTTTCAAAGAACGAATTAATCGTCTCATTTCATTACGCACTCGCTTTCAGATTTATGCAATTACAGGGTTCTTCTCTCAAACTTGCCTCATCTGTCCTACTAGGATATGATATCCTCAACGGAAGTTCGTTCGTTGAATAACAAACACTACGCAACGGCTATTCAAGAACGACCAACACTTCAACTTATAAGGCGATCGTGCTTGCTTAATTCTTTGACGCTGGTCATTTCTTGAATCGTGTCTTTTTTTGTTTTCTATTGAGAGATTCTGAAGTTTCGAAATCTCAATATATATTCGCTGTCTCTTTAAATTTAAAATAATAATATATACGTATACGTATATATTATTATTTTTCGTTATCGCTTTCATTACTGTTACTTTATGAAAAATTGGAAAAAAATTGAATAAAAAAATAAAGAAGAAGAAGAAGACAGCGAAATAATCACTATTATACTTATTTGTTCAATTGTGATATCGACATTATATTTATTTCTTAATTAAACTTATTCTTTATTATATCTTATCTTATATATATATAGGAATACCATTTTACAATTAGCATTTGATCTTATAGAACCAGGGAATTAACCGACAACGTCAACTTTCTTCTATCCATTTTAGGAACATACTACTCTGTATATACTTTTTTTTTATTTTTTTGGTTAATCGAGTATTACATCCAAACAATTTATACCAATCTTATCAGGATAGAATAAATATTATAGTCAATTATCCTTTTACTGTTTCTAAATTTGCGAACGGTTATATTTGGTATTACTTTTTTTCGAATAATATTCACTGCATTAACAAATAATTGAGAACGAAAAAATAATATAAAGAAAAAAACACCAAATAATGTCCCAAAATACTAAAACTACTGCTCAACCAATCAGTAGTAAGAGCAGTAAAAAGAAAGCTTCACTGAAGGCCACTGCGAACTATGACGTCGAATATTATGACGCTGTCAAGAAGAAGTTACAGAACAAAAATGCTATTGGTTATAGAAAAATAAATCTAGACGATACTATGGTCCAACCATTTACAATTGAAAAAGGTCCAAAGAGAAACTATATTGTTACGGACCCTCCTGCCGAAATCTCATATTTACGTTCCAATATCGTCTCATTTAAAGAATTCATCTTAATTGTCAGTTTGTTACTTTTTACTTGCTATCATAGATTATACAATTTAGAATGGCCAAACTCGGTAGTGTTCGATGAAGTCCATTTCGGTAAATTTGCTGCTAAATATATCAAGAGAGAGTTCTTCTTCGATGTCCATCCACCTTTAGCTAAAATGTCCTTTGCTTTAGTTGGTTATTTAGCTGGTTTTAATGGTATTTTTGAATTTAATGAAATTGGTGATGAATATCCATTTGATGTCCCATACTACACCATGAGATTGTATTCTGCTTTAACAGGTGTAGCTACAGTTATGTTAGCCTATTTCACACTAAGATCATCAGGTGTAAGAATTTGGATTGCCGTCTTATCTGCTTGCTGTTTAGCAGTTGAGAATTCATTTGTAACAATTTCGCGTCACATTTTACTAGATTCTCCATTGATTTTCTGTATTGCGTTATCTGCTTTCTTTTACAAGAGACATGAACTATATGAATTCTACTCAAGAGGATCCTTAGTTAACTTGTTTTTATGTGGTGTTTCTTTAGGGTTTGCTGCTTCTGCTAAATGGGTTGGTTTATTCACAATCGCCTGGATTGGTGTTTTATGTCTATTCAAATTATGGTTCTATATTGGTGATTTAAACAAATCTTTTAAATATGTCTTCAAGACTGCCATTTTCAAATTCGTTTTTTTATTGGTTGTCCCAGCTTTCTTATACATTTTGTTTTTCGCTATCCACATGAATTTATTAAGCGAATATTCCATAGGTGCAGCATTCCTAAGTCCAGAATTTAAAGCTACTCTAAATGGTAACGATGTGCAAGGCAATTTTACTGCTGAAGTTGGTGTCGGTTCTGTCGTTACTTTACGCCACACCGGTTCTGAAGGTGGTTACTTGCATTCGCATAATTTATTCTACCCAGCTGGTTCTCAACAACAACAGATATCGCTATACGCTCATAATGATGATAACAACAAGTGGTTGATTGAACTTTTCGACGAACCAAATGCTGAACTTACTTCTTTCAGAAATATTACTGACAAGACAAAGATCAGATTAAAGCATTTTTCTACTAGACGTAGACTACATTCTCACGATCATAAGGCTCCAGTTTCAGAGTTCAGTGACTGGCAAAAAGAAGTATCTGCTTATGGTGATGATGCTTTTGAAGGTGATCCAAACGATGACTGGATTGTTGAAATTGTTAAGGAACACTCTGCTCCAGGAGAAGCCCAAGAACATGTCAGAGCAATTGAAACTAAATTTAGATTAAGACATGCAATGTCCGGCTGTCTATTATTTTCTCATCCAGTGAAATATCCAGAATGGGGTGCTGAACAACAGGAAGTAACATGTGCTCACTCAGGTAAAGATTATTTAACAGAATGGTATATCGAAGAAAATTATAACGAAGTTCTACCTGAAGATGCTGATGTGGTTTCATATATTCCACTATCATTCTGGGAGAAGTTTAAAGAGTTCCACGTTTCAATGTGGGTTGTCAATGCCGGTTTATCTGCTCCACATCCGTACGAATCATGGCCTTCTCAATGGCCATTCCTATCTCGTGGTTTAGGCTATTGGGGTGCTCATCACAGACAAATTTACTTATTGGGTAATGCTATTATATGGTGGTCTGTCAGCATTTTTATTGCAGTTTTCTTACTAACCTGCATTGGTGAAATTGTTTCATGGCAAGTTGATGGTCCTGTCACAACTGACCCAGAAGTTATTAACTTCCATTATCAAGTTTTAGAATATTTACTTGGGTTTTTTGCTCATTTCATTCCATCATTTATCATGAAACGTCAAATGTTTTTGCATCATTATCTACCAGCATACTACTTTGGTATTTTGGCATTTGGTCAGGCTTTGGATATCGTGGTTAGTTTTGTTTTCAGGCATAAGAGAAATGTTGGTTATATTACTGTCGTTTGTTTCTTTGCAGTCTCATATCAATTTTTTAAACAATTTTCTCCATTAATTTATGGTACTGAATGGACTATCCAAGAATGTGGTAAATCTCAATGGTTACCTGGCTGGGATTACCCTTGTCCAATGTACCTTGAATCTTTAGATGCGTACAAAAACTATACTATGACACCAAAGCCTTATATTCCATCAATTGATAATATTCCTGATGGCAATTTCAATCAACCATTTGATGGGGAACAGCCAAACAAGAAAGCACAGTATTCAAATAAGCCAATCCGTGATAACGGCCCTGTTGCTAACTGGGATGATATTGCTAGAAATAAGCACCCAAAGAAGTTTGTTGATCAATTTGGTAACACCCTAAATGAAGAAGAAGTAAAGCGCTTAATGGAACAAGACGGTGCTAGTATTATCGGTTCAACTCAAACGAAACTTTACGGGGGCACTGCAGATCAACCAAACCATCGTTATGCTCCACCACCTCAAAACAACGGCAGACAACAAGCCGCTCAAAATTATCAACAACCACCTCAGGCACAACAGCAAAACAATGTTGCTGATGTCGGTAATGGTCCTTTGGATGAAGCTGAATTTGAGAAAATTTTGAACAATGGTTTAGCAAAACAGTTTGTTGATCAAAATGGTAACCAATTAAATGAAGCACAAATAAGAAGTTTATTGAAAAATGGTGGAGCTAGTCTTCTAGGTACTTCTCAAGTTAAAAAGAGAGTAGGACAAACACCTACTGCTGGTCGTGCACCAAACTATAAGAAACAACAGCAGCAACAGCAACAACAGCAACAACAACTTGGGCAAGATGAGCAAGATGAGCAAGTACACCCAACTTCTTACGTTATGAATGAAAAAGAAAGAAGATTAGCTGAACAAAGAGTTAAAGAATTAGATGCAGTCGTATCACAAGGTGGAGGTACTGCTAATTTTATTGATCCAGATGGAAACACAATTGATGTTGAAGAAGCTAAGAAAATTATTTTAGAACAAGGTGGCAGTATTGGTAGTTTTGGAAAATCCGTAGGTACTAGTGTCAATACACCATGGAATCCAAGAAATGATCCAGCCGTCAAAGAAAGAGTCAAAGAATTTGAAGAAATAGAAAGCGAAGGTTTTGATGATAAAACATTCTTAGACCAAGATGGTAAAAGATTAAAACCTGCTGAAGTTAAAAGATTATTGAAACAAAATAATGCACGTATTACTAATGTCCAAAGAACGACTTATCGTTAGAGTGTCGCATATCCCATTTATAAATGCATTATTTTGTCTGTAAATTCAGAGTAGTTAATTTGATATCTTTTCCTAAACTAATAAATGTATGATATATTAGTAAATATATATAAAGTTACGTTATTTTGTAAATTAAAGTGTCTTTAAAAATAAATAAAAAAATTTAAAAGTTAAAATAATACAATGAAATACTTTTTGTTTGGATGAAAATTATTAAAAAGAGTTATTGTTATATATGCTTGCTTCTTCTTATAGTAAGATGAATTTAGTTTATTTGTTCAACTATTATATTTCCTGAAGGATAAATACTATTTTCGTTTTCTATTAAGGTGGATGGATTTAGTTGTCTTCTAGGAACTGAGGTGGCTAATATAAAAGGATATTGATGTTCATAATCATTAGGCGGCTCCAGAATCTCATCAGATGTATAACTATTAAGTATTTCTTCATTGATAGATGCATCTACAAAGGCATATATTTCGTCTATAGGTAGTGTTTTATCAAATCTTCTCACTATTCTGCTTCCATCTTCAAAACGAATCGCCACTCTACAAGAATTGATGCTATCAGAAGGTTCCGATAGAAGTGTAGATCTTTTCCACTTCAACCATTGCAATTTCTTATTTTGTCTCACTTGTTCAACAATTTGAAGATCTCTCTCCTGTCTTCTCAGCCTCTCTCTTTCCTGGTCCCTCTGTAAAGATAAATTGTATCTAGAGTCCTGCTGTAATTTAATTATCCTTTGAAGCTCTATATTCTGTTTTGTTTGTCTCAGTTTAATTAACTTTTGGTATTCCTTTGCTAAGCAGTTATTTAACACGTTTGGGTCCCAGGTATACAATCGACCTTCTAGTCGGTAGATTGAAATTGAATTGAATGATTCATTAAGAGACAAACAACCTAGATAAGGAAATCTTTCCACTTTAAAGCTATTAAGTACCTGTAATCCCTCAGAGTGGGTACTGTCAGAAAACCAAATAAGACATTGATATTTTCTCATCATGTTTACAAATTGTTCGGTACATAATATATCATTGATGTACTGCGCTTTATCGTCTAATAAGGGATCATGTATGTAAAGTATCGCAAACTTACATTGTTCTGTGCATATATTCAATAATTCAGGATAGGTTCCCTTAAACACATGAGATGACAGTATGCCGTTCCCAGAATATAATGATTCAAATGTGTAAATGTGATCTTCATCTTCAGCTGCAGATTTCATAGGATCAGAATCTTTGACTAATGTATTAAATAACATGTCCAAGTTATCTTGATAATTGAATTGCTTTTGGTGTTGTTTATGATAATAAGTATATAATATTCTAAAGGGTTTCATTAATTGAATCAACACCAGTAAAATGTTAATAGTGAAATACATAATAATCACGGGGAGCTTCAATAAATATTTGATGATTCTATATCCAATATTATGATTTCTGCTTGAATCATTTACAATGGCATTAGATTGATCATCGATATCATTACTATCTCTAACTGCATCGTTAGTGGTATTTGAATTTTCTACAAATAAACCAGGCATCGGTGAATCAGAATTAGAAGTAGATGTTAGAAAATTGTTAATAAGATTCATAGTTCTCTTATTTTATTACCCTAAATATTTTTCATTGACAAATCTATCATAAATATACAAATATGAAATTTTAACCGACGGTGGTTTGGTATTCCTTAATTTTATATCAACAAAATTAATAATTCAATTAGTCCTCAAGAAGTTCAGGAGACTCTTCACAATAAATTAATGTAAGCAGTTGATATTAGTTCATATGCACACATATATATATATGGCTTATCTTAAATACGAATTAGAGACGGATACTTTCCTTCAATACTTTTATATCTTTTTATAGCTATGTGCATAGGTTATGAATTTTAGGATATTTAGTTTTAGAAACTCCCGCGTTAAATTTACACATTACTCATATAAAATTAAATAAGAAAAGATCTTAATACTGGGTACTAAAATTTAACTATGGTAAAAATATTAATTGTTATAGAAGAACTATTAGAATCCATTATGAATGATGATCATATTAGTTTCAATATAAATAGCTGTCAAGTGTTTACAATGATTAGAGAAGTATGAATAAATGGGATTTGTTAAATGAGATTAGGGTTGAATTGTATCTGGAAAATAACAGAAAGCAAGGCTTCTGTGAAAAATTTAATGAATTGAAATTACTAGCAATTAAAAGTGATGATGCGACATTTATTTCGTCTGTTTTAGATATTAATGAACACTTATTAGATATCTCGAAGTCTGAAAAGCTTCTTTGGAAATCTTCCAAAATTAAAGGTCAGTTGTATCCTCCCATTAATATCGATCAATCCGGAACTTTAACTTGGGGAAATGATTTAATTTGTAAATTAACAAGCCAAAATATGATCAATGAATTTAAGCATTTGAAACCAGTGACTGATAGTGACTCAAGTAATATAATAGAACAATCACCCGACATTGAAGATTGTTCGTTAGTGTGTTCTCTGATAAATATAACAAGAAAAAATGGTAATATACTAAGAGTTAAATTAATCTCTAAAAATGTTTTCCAGACAAATTTTGTCTTCAACGGCTCAAATTCAAGATTAGTAACCGTTGATTTGAATAATATACCAACAAATATTAATGGAATACAGCTTACTCTTCATTCTGATAATTTAGTCTTAAAAGTTATTGAACAGGCATACTTATTAACTTTTATGGGTTCTTATGCATCACTTGGATCAAACACCGCTGTTGACACATACCGAATAACAGGATTTTTTCCAGAGATTGCAAATACACAAAAGTATGACATAAACACTTTGATTAAATATTTTGAATCTAAAGTATGTCTACTTGCTATTGGAACAGGTAATTTACAAAAAAATTCCACTTCTGGTTTAATTCCAAGTCATGATTATCCAGTAATTGGCGTTGATAAACAAAAAAGGATACTGATTATTAGAGATCCGCTAACTTCAGAATTAATCTTTGAAGTAAATGAGACTGATTTGGTCAATTTATTTAGTCAACTATACATTAATTGGGATGTCGATTTATTATTCAAAAATAAAGAAAGCATAACATTCTCGTATTCTGATAAAATCTGTAACACTTACAAAACTATCGTGGATAAACCTATTTTTGAATTACAAAACAACGCAAATACTACTGAGAATATCTGGCTTCTCCTCGAAAAACATATCGACCTTCATAATACTGCTGATAGAGATATTGCATATATTCAAGAGCTTCCAGATAACATAACTAATTACATTGTGGAAAATCCGGATGGTATTCCTGATTTGGGTTTACAACTAGTAAAGGTAAAATTGTTACCAAAAGAAACTAAAATGTATTATTGTCATTCAAAACTTTCTAGCATATTCACCCTACATTCATTGTGTATTTCAAAGAATATAATAATAAGACAACTATCTGAATGCCCATTCAGCAAGAAAATAACTTTCCGAATGAGTGACTCCATTAAATATTTCAAGAATGATTACAAAACAACGTGCCTTAAAATGAAATTGAGCTATGAAGCTGATATCAATATGATTTTAAATTTGCAAATACTCTCCGAGTGTAGCAATAATTCTCTTAGGTTTGAAGTCTTCCGTTCAGATGACTTCGAACTAAAATTTCCAGTATATACTAATCCGGAGTTCAAATTTCAAAATAACAGCTACGAAGGATTGATTTTAAGTACAAACAGGACTTATTTGATATATTTATATTCTCATGATATGTCTTTGAAATCTAATTATGAATGCATTGTCCTTTTTGAGAACAAAATCGAAAGAGAAACTGAACTTCAAATTGATATTAGACCCCATTTTCCTGAATTCAATGGGATGCCATTCCAATATACTTTAAATGAAAGTTGGTATTCAAATTCAGATAGAAAAAAAATTTCAATTGCTACGACTCTAAATACAAAAGGGTTTATAAGAATAGTACCTGAATTTGAACATCAGTTTATAAAATTTAGATGTAATATTTTTGATGCAACAACTCGTGAATTTTTACACAGCGAGGAAACTTTTCGTCAATGTAGTAAAGCAGGATTGGTTATATCTGACATTACCATTCCAGGAGATGCTAATGCAATAATATTGATAGAAAAACTGAACACTCAACAGGAAGCAAAGGTATGTAATGAACGACAAGAGTTTACCTTATTGATAGGTTCAGACAGAAAAATCATATTTCACGAAATCGTAAAATGATACAAACAGTCATCATTTCCTTTCTTTACATTACATATAATAATCAATTCTAGGTCAAATATTTCTTTTACAGTTGATGAAAGATATTTATTAAATTGCTATAACTCATGTAATGAGATATCTAATCAATGACATTCAGCCGTTTGAAAAAAAAAGACTGTGTTGCACATATAAGGCGTTATTACTTTCAAGTGGCAGGTAAGATAATCCACCAAGCAGGTCTTAAAAGATAACATTAAAACTCGTTGAAGTAGTAATGAGTAAAAATGGAACAAAGAAACTATTTAGTATGAGAACCCTTTTTGAATGGCAAATTTATCACAGGATATGTGATTTACATTTTAGTATTATGGAGACTATAAATTCTATTGATTGGGATAAGAAATGTCAAACAATAGCTCAGCCCTTGGGTTATTCACTGACCTTGATGGTTTTTCTTCTTCGATTATTACAAGATAATATACTTAAACCCAACTACATTAACATATATAGATCAAAAGATATTTTTGATTTAAAGAAATCGTATACTTTTAGAAAATACCCTTACCTCATGACACTAATTCAAGATACCCAAACAGAATTGATTAAAAGCAACAAATGGTATAATAATATATTGGGTTATATCGATAAGCTCTCTACGTTATTATTAATACTATTACTAATGTTAAATGCTATCATTACATGGTTAACTTTATTTAGGAGCAATTGCAGTTATCAATTTTATTCGACAGATATCACTTCAAAAACGGATAACATAATAATTAGGCCATTGACAGATTTAAGTGACATAAATTATGATCCTCAAACGAACATTTCTGTGTTTAAATTATTACGTTTATATTTATTGAACCTTTTTAAAGATATTGAAGACCTGCCATCTACAGTGACGAACTCCGATAATAAATTTTACTATCAGTTAAATAAGTGGAAGCCATCTAAGTTTTTATTAACTTTATTTTGTACATTTTCTCCCATCTCGACGATTTCCTTCTACTTCACTGAGGTAACGTTGGTTACCTTATTTCCAGTTTTGTTCCAGCAAATAATCATTAACTATGTTATTTTCTACCGATATGAAACTAAATTAGTTAATGAAAAAACCATCCATCAAAGTATGATACAAGAAATGGAAAATAAAATCATAAAACCTAAGATGTCTAAAGAAGTACAGGACGCTAAGACTGACGTAAGAGGAAATACTAAAAAATGTTTTGCACAGTTTTTTCCTGCGACCACTGTTGTTAGGAACCAAATATTTACTTCACACGATATAGATGGCAATATAAGCATCCAAAAATTTGATGAAGATACAAATTCTTTCAAAAAGATTAATAACAATATATTATCATCACGAAATATTGTGATACCTTGAAATTACTGGTTAATGAATTAATGAACGACATTTATAAATAATAAACGAAATTAAAATAATACTAAATTTCAAACACTATATAGTACAGTTTTTTAGCTAAATATTTATTGATCGATTTCAATAATTATTTTACCTTTTGCCTTATTGGAAATTAATCTTTCTTCAGCATCCTTAAATTGATCAAACTTGTAAACAGAGTCGATGACTGGGATATAGTCACCGGAAGGAATCATTTTTGATGCTAATCTTAAACCTTCCGGACTATTAGCCACTATGAAACCGTAATTGTAATTTCTGAAAATACCTAATTTTCTTTTGATGACAGACCATGTAACGAAGTCTGACCACCCCATAGTTCTGTAATTAAATTTGTAGTCACCGACAATCGTCAGAAATTGACTATTAGTTGAACTAGGTTTCAAAACAGAATCCATGATTGGAAAGAAGACATTTGTACCGGCACAATCAGCTATTAGATCAAATTTTTCACCATCGAGTTGATCTTTAATTATATCTAAAGTATACTCGGGAACTGATTTACTGGGATCGTTGTATGGAATCAAAATATCATAACCAGCTTCTTTATTGTGTTCAATAGAGTTAGAATTACAAGTACCAACAACAGTCTTGACGTTATAAATGTTTTTAGCAATTTTAATTAAAGCATAGCCAACAGAAGTTGAAGCACCTACAACCAAAATTTTAGAGTTTTCATTGATTTTTTGATTGTTTTCAGTTAATAAACAATAAGCAGTTGCGAAGACAGTAACTGCAGCGGCATATTTATTGAACGTTTCCTGTGACACTTCCTTACCGTCCCCTTTTTCAATCACGGATATTTCATCATTTTTAGTTGGATTTATAACGATATATTGTTCAGCAGCACCTTGACGACGACAAGTAAAATCTAAATATTTACCAAAAACTGCATCACCGACATTGAAACTCTTCACATCTTTACCTGCTCTGACAATTACACCTGAATAATCACAACCATAAATTTTTGAATAGGATCTTGATATTAATGGAATTGATAGTCTCTTCAAGATATTATCGATTGGATTTAATGCGACAGCATGAACCTCAACGATGATTTCGTTATGTTTGTAACAATTGTCCAAATCAATTTCTGTATTAGTGATTTTTAAGGGAGTATCACGATTGATATATGAAATAGCTTTATTATCTACCATTTGTAATTAATGTACTTACTAGTAGTAGTAGTTGTTGTTATTGTTGTATGTGTTTTTTTTATTTATGATTGAATAAAACAGACATTAACTAAAAATTAATTCAAACATTATATATAGATATTATTTATTTTTAAATTAGTGAAAAAAAAATTTTCGATATTTCACAAACTACTTTTACAGGTTTAGGTAAAACGTTAAATGATTTATTACCACCCCTTGGAGTGGCCTTGCTGTCAATATCTTTTCTTAACACTTAAAATTTATTAAGCGTGGTTGACACCTCACTATACGCCTCCCTTGTAAATTAATTTTCTAAGCTGTTCGAGTTATTGAGAAACTCTAAGGATGATAAGTGTTCAGTTTAACAGAATCTTGTGAGGAAGACTATTATCGTCAAGCAAGGTTGATTATTAATTCCTTTTGGGATGTCAAGCATGTGAAGTTTATATAGTGTTAAGATGAATATTTTAATTTGGGCAAATAGAATGTTATGGAAGGTTATGCTTGTCAGTCGGTCAGATACCATTTGAATTCTTCATTTGTTTATTAGTTGTAAAACGGATATATATAATTTATGTTCTGTATGTTGCGATTATTTAGTAGTTTGATTCATTGATTTGCGGATGTTGTCGAGTGGTTTGTTTTTGTTTTTGTATTTTTTCATTCGTAAATATCATACTCTATCTTATTTGTATCAAAATAGAGGGTTGCTCTTCCGTGGAACTCATTATTAGCGATTCAATATTTCTCTTGTATGTATGCAATAGTGTTTTTATTCGGTGATGAAATGAAATTAAGATTGACTTCACAAAACGAAAATATAATGGATTTGAAAGAATATCTTATTGTTTTCCATTTAAATGCGTTTCTAAAGATTTTGCTATTTCACTTGCAGTCCCTGTATTATTTAACGTTGGAGAAAAATTCGATTTAGTTGAGTTTATTTCTAACTTGCTAAAATTTATATTCTCGTTATCTAGTGTTGACTCAACAACTGCTTGGTTGTTTACTGCTTTGGACTGTTCATAATTCTTTGAACTCTTACTATTATTCGTATTCTTATTTTTACTTTCTGTATTAGCATTAGTCGATGAGATTGACATTTTCTCCAAAAAAAATCTTAACTTTTTATCAAATTTAATGTATAGTAAATAAGCAATCTTATAAGTTAAATCACTTAAAAATGCAAACACAATTACACCAACGGCAAAGAATAAAGATGCTCCTAAAAATGGGAACATGAAAAGTGCTGACATAAATGTAACCAAAATGAATAACACTAAGTAGATTATGAAATAAAGAATTGAAAATGTTCCTAGCATAATTAATGGGAAGAGAAATGTAAATAATGTACCAATTAAAAAAGTTGTGGTAAATAAAGTTTGATATGGGTTGGTTTTGAATTTCTTGCGCAACGTAGACAGAATATTTTTAAATAAATCCCAAACCTTTAAAACTAATGGAATTAGTGTATTAGTCACGTATAGTGAAAATTTAGATACAACTGTTTCGCCTAGTATATCACTATATGAAAATGAAGCTGAAAAAACTGTTTAACAATATAACTAACAGATATAAATACCTTTTCAATACTATTGTCACTTCAATTTAATAACATCAAAACAACAAATTATCCAAATCACACAACTGAATGAAAAAAAATAAGTTCCTCTTAAATTTAAAGCATTCTAAATATATGTATCAGAACAGTAGCCTTCAATTGATCATTGAAAGAATAGTCGATAATAGTGTCAGGCTTTAAAGTTTAACTGTCACTTAAATTGATTTTTTCAATTTTGTGTCAAACGCTGATGGGTTTTTTTTTTTCAAAAATTTTTAACTGGAACAATTAACAGTGTCAGTAATTCAGTATTTGGATGTAGTTGTTTCGTTAATAAAAGAAGATTGATAGTCATATTGTTAATAGTTTTAGTTTTCTATAATGTTAGTAAAAAGTATTCTTAACTTTCCTTTAATTTTAAAACCCTGTTAAAATAATTTCAATGAATGAGTACATACCTTAAAATCCCGACAACTAATGGGAACTTCACAGATATATTAAAAATTATTATACATAAGTATTGGTACAAGATATCTTGGATATTTTTAATGAATGCGATGATTGCAAATATAATATTTGCAAACTTGGACTTCATTTTGTTCTTTGGGTCTGCATTCTTTTTGTTCTGCTGTTCTTCATATTTTGCTTGTTGTGATTTTTGAAATGAAAGTAACTTTTCATCTGGTGAACCACTTGCAAATGTATAGCTTAATAGCATATCTTGTACATCGTTCTCTGTTAATTTATTTGGAGAAGAATCGAGTATAGTTTTTAATTGTTGGTATGAGTCAGTGGTTTCTTCATGAATGGGTTCTAATGGTTGTGTTGCCATTGGATTGGAGAGGAGACTGATACTGTTATTTTGATATAAATGGTTTCCTTTGGCTTGTGCGTCCCTTGAAAACTTTGAATTTCCTTCAGGATCTTTAGCCAAAGTAGATTTCTCAACAGTAACGTTACTTCTGGAAGTCAGAACTGGACTCAAAGATTTGCTAGAACTTGTAATTAATATATCTTTGTGTTTGTTGTTGCTATTGTTGGTACCTTTTTCTTGAGATTCCTTTACTTGTACGCCATTTGCTTGATCACGCTTTATACTATCGAATTCCTTGACACTTGTAAACTTATTACTAGTTATAGAACCAGTGAATAAATTATTTAAACCAACAATATCTGAATTCTTATCGTTGAGCTTAGCAGGTTTCTTAATACTATTAAAAGACTTACTATGTCTTTCTGACGTTTTTGTATTAGTATGAGAAATCATCCTAGGACTTCACAATTTTTAACCCAATTAATCGAAGCTGGAGTTTTGTATATATTTATATATATCAACCAAGATTAAGTTACAAGTCCTGAATCAAAAAAGAAGGAAGTTTATATAAAAATAAACTTAGAATTGTATATTAAAAATATTTAAATGAATTGCAGATCTTTTTTTAATAAGCTACCTTAAAAGTTGACCATCTTTTTTAGCGACGTTAATTAATAACACGAAAAATGATAAAGTGTCTTAAAATAAAAGATGCATTTTCGTCATTTAAAGAATATATGTTTATCGCTATTTAAATGTATATATAAGTGCATGCTTTTCTTGTAGATGGATCAAACGAGAAGCAAAAGAGTAATTTGAAAGTAACTGGGTTGCGTATCAGTAAAAAGCGCTTGACTATAAAGAATTATTGTAGCATAAGGTGTCGATGACTTTCATTACGTGCGACAGATCATCAATCGGAATATTGAACCATTCTGTATGGTATTTCTTACCATTTGGATCACATCCATAGCAGTAGACCTTGGCTTTCCCGTGTCTCTTCCACAAGTATTTATGTATAGTGCTCTCAATCTCATACACAGTTGAATTTCCTTGGCCATTACTATAAAATCCACCATTTCTATAAGATTTAAATGGGAAATTCGTCAATGGAATCATTTGATTGGTTTTATTAGAGATTACATCTTCTTTAGAAGAATTTTTATTATTCTTAATTGATAAAGCACTAAATATATCGGCTAATTTTTTGATGGATTTTTTAGAGCCATCATTTTTAATTTTTTTCGTTTTATTAACATAACACGATTGAAGATTACCTATTCTTTCTGGCGAAAGATTTAATATATCATGTTTGCAAACATTTCGCCATTCTGATAACCTTTTTTCCACAGAGGTTGTGGTCATTCCAATTTTGCATAAAATTTTAGAATTATCCTCCCAATTCGACAACTTCGAGGTCTTCCCATTGTTTATAACCGATTCATCGACATATAACCAATCTATGTCATTGAGATCTTTATTTACATACGAGTTATAAAAACGTTCGTATGTGTACATATAAATATAGCCAGTTTTCTTCAATTCATAATCAGGTTTCTTGTTAGAATAACGATCAATTTTTGCTACAGGGGCTCCCTGTCCACTTGGAGGAATCATATGCAAATTACAGGATATTTTGTTACGCTGTCCCACATGGTAATGGCAGAATTGTTTATCTTCTGAAACTTCTATTTTACATTGAACACCTTTACCGGTGATGCCTAAGACATCTCATTTCCAACCGTTTTCAAATGATTCACGACACAGACAGACTTTGAAATACAACCAATTGCGAACACCCCCGACACAGTTCCTAGATATACAGTGTACTGATCCAGTACCATAATTCAACCCAGATATCCTTCAAATAGTACAAGAGATCTAAAGAGTTTTTACCCGAAATATGTCCAATCTTAAGATCATTTATATCAATCTATATCCAGTAATCATACTTATTGGAGATTGTTAACAAATGATCCATCAAAGGACATCTTAAAATTTGAAGATGAAAATAATGATAACGAAAATTTTCATTTTTGTTTTGAATAATATAGTAACGAAAATGGAAGAAAGGTATAAGGTAACAAAGAACCTTTATTTTGAGTGTGTTCTTTGATTACTGTTTATATTAAAGGTTATCTTAATCATTAATTTCAATACATGTTGTTGTTTAATCTTTCTATTTCAAAATGGTAGAGGATTAAATCACTACTGACTGATCGTTAACGAAAAAGGAAACAAAAAAAACATGAGACCTATTATGTTGGTTGGGCACGAACGTCCATTAACCCAAGTTAAGTACAACAGAGAAGGTGACTTAGTGTTCACATGTTCGAAGGATAACGTTGCCAGTGTTTGGTTTTCCATTAATGGTGAAAGACTAGGTACCTTAGAAGGTCACACCGGTGCCATTTGGTCTATTGATGTCGACCAGTACACTGATTGTTGTGTCACTGGTAGTGCCGATTACTCTGTAAAGGTTTGGAATGTCTCCAACGGTAAAGTCGTTCACACTTGGAATGCCCCAGTTCCTGTCAAAAGAGTAGAGTTTTCCCCATGTGGTAATTATATATTAGCTGTATTAGATGACGTTATGAGATATCCAGGTTCTATTAATATTTACGAAGTCAAGAGAGACGCCAATACACACGAAATAGTTGAATTTGTTGAAGAGCCTATATTAATCATCGACACTCAAGAGGGGCACAAGGGTGCCACCGTTGCTGGTTGGTCTACTGAAGGTAGATACATCATTGCCGGCCACAAAGACGGTAAAGTCAGTAAATATAATGCTAAGACCGGTGAGTTTTTGAAGTCGGTTGAAGCCCACAAACAAACCATTGGTGATATCCAATTCTCACCAGACCGTTCATACTTTATCACTGCATCCAGGGACTCCACTGCACATATACTTGATGTCGAAACTTTCGAGCAATTAAAGACATACGAAGCCGACTGTCCATTGAACACTGCATCGATCACACCATTGAAACAGTTTGTTGTGTTGGGCGGTGGTCAAGACGCTAAGGATGTCACCACCACTAGTGCCAGAGAAGGGAAATTCGAAGCCAGATTCTATCACAAAGTGTTCGAAGAAGAAATCGGTAGAGTGAAAGGTCATTTCGGTCCATTAAACACAATTGCAGTAGACCCACAAGGTACCTCATACACATCCGGTGGTGAAGATGGTTTTGTACGTATACATCATTTTGAAAAATCATATTTTGATTTCAAGTATGACGTTGAGAAAGCTGCTGAAGCTAAACAACACATGCAAGAAATTTCTGCATAGGGTATATTCGCTTAAATGAACCAAAATTAATAGAAATAATAACAATTAATAAAATAAGAATATTATTATTTAAATACGGTAATATAGTATTTGTGGAATCTAGTTATTAATAACAACAGATATCAATATTTTAATTATTCTAAACTCTATAAATATACGTCAATATATATATATTAATATTTATCTTTTTACTATCATGAAAGAGAATTCATGTGTGTGAATGCCAATGCAGCTCATAATTTCGTTTTATATTGGAGGGAATTGATATCTTATGAACTTATCTTTTACTTCTCTCAGCTTTCAATTTCTCTAATTTTTCAGCTTCTTTTCTTGCATTTGCAGCAGCTTGCTTTTGTCTTAAGATTTCAGCATCATTTTCCATCCTCTTCTTTGGATCACCATCCTTTTTCTGGGCCTTAGCAGCATCCTGTTGCTTTTTCAAATTCTTAGCTCTAGCTAAATCTCTTTGATTACCTCTTGCCATTGTGAATAAGTGCTTGCTGGTATAATGTTGCTCTAGAGACTGCAAAGGAAACGATGGAACAGATTAAATCCCGAACATGATAGTGTCACTGATATAAAAATATGCTTTTAATAGGAAATGCAATTGAGAGATTCTGAGATCATAAGATCTGACTCGAATGGCTTCTCGTTTAAGAGGAATTCTTAGATCATTTGGAAGTTGATGGAGGTATTGTAACGTATTCGGGTAATTGTTAGTGTCCATTAATGTTATATGGTAGCTGAAGTCATGGGGTTTGGACGTAAGTGCAAGAGTTGATAACGAGGTGTCATGTAGTGATATCAATTAGTCCTTTTTTTATAAAATGTTTAAGTTTAGTTTAGGTAATCTTTTAAAAAACAGCATTTTGATGATTAACGTGGGTTTTCTTTTCAAGTGTAAGTGGAGCTAAACATTAAATTCGTAATTAATCATCTAACTAGGGAACTTATATTGGTAATTCTTTGGGCGTGTTTATAAAAATTGTCAACTAAATTGGGCCTATTCTAAGTTAACCAGAGGCTTGGGTAAAATTAATGGATTTCCTCAAGCGTCACTAAATATTTAACTATCTTGTAACGACAGTGTGTGTTGTCGAAATATCACCATTTACTCTACCTAAATCCCTGGTTCCTTCTTTTTCCTACGGAACTTTGTCTTTGAAAAATGTGATGATTCGAAAAAGACAATATCCAAAAAGTGAAAAATACATGAAAAGCAAATAACATCTATAATATAGACAAGAAGGTATATCAATTATCGTTCTATCTTATTTTGATTAGAGATATAAACCTCACAGTAGCTATATATCAGAATTCCTCGATCATTTAGTGAACTTCAATTGATCAAAGTGAAAACGAACATCAGTCACTCTGTAATTGTATACCTTTCCTTTTTGAGCACAAATCATATTGCACAATGTCACACGAAGGTGAAGAAGATTTATTGGAATATTCCGATAACGAACAAGATATTCAGGTCGTTGCTGATAAGGCTGCTGAAAACACTGAAACTGCCACTGCTGATGAAGGTGTCGAAGGTGAAGATAAGAAAGGTTCTTATGTTGGTATCCATTCCACTGGTTTCAAGGATTTCTTATTGAAACCAGAATTGTCAAGAGCTATCATTGACTGTGGTTTTGAACATCCTTCTGAAGTTCAACAGCATACCATCCCACAATCTATTCACGGCACTGACGTTCTATGTCAAGCTAAATCTGGTTTGGGTAAGACTGCTGTTTTTGTTTTGTCTACTTTACAACAGTTGGACCCTGTTCCAGGCGAGGTTTCCGTTGTCGTTATCTGTAACGCAAGAGAATTAGCTTATCAAATTCGTAACGAATATTTAAGATTCTCCAAATATATGCCAGAAGTTAAAACTGCTGTCTTCTACGGTGGTACTCCAATCAAGAACGATGCCGATTTATTGAAGAATAAAGAAACCGCTCCTCAGATCATTGTTGCTACCCCAGGTAGATTAAAGGCTTTGGTTAGAGACAAGTTAATTGATTTATCCCACGTTAAGAACTTCGTCATCGACGAATGTGACAAAGTTTTGGAAGAATTAGACATGAGAAGAGATGTTCAAGACATTTTCAGAGCAACTCCAAGAGACAAGCAAGTTATGATGTTCTCTGCTACTCTATCCGAAGACATTAGACCAATCTGTAGACGTTTCTTACAAAATCCATTAGAGATCTTCGTTGATGATGAAGCTAAGTTAACTTTACACGGTTTACAACAATACTACATCAAGATTGAAGAACGTGAAAAGAACCGTAAATTAGCCCAATTATTAGATGATCTAGAGTTCAACCAAGTTATCATTTTCGTCAAATCTACAAAGAGAGCTAATGAATTAACAAAATTGTTAAACGACTCTAACTTTCCAGCTATTACTGTTCACGGTCACATGAAACAAGCTGAACGTATTGCTCGCTATAAAGCTTTTAAGGACTTCGAAAAGCGTATCTGTGTTTCCACTGATGTTTTCGGTAGAGGTATCGATATCGAACGTATTAACCTAGCTATCAACTACGATCTAACAACCGAAGCTGATCAATACTTACACAGAGTCGGTAGAGCCGGTAGATTCGGTACTAAAGGTTTAGCTGTTTCTTTCGTTTCCTCCCCAGAAGATGAAGAAGTTTTGGGAAAGATTCAAGAACGTTTCGATGTTAAAATTGCCGAATATCCAGAAGAAGGTATTGACCCATCTACATACTTAAACAACTAATTGTAATTTTAATTTTAATCCATGTCACACTAGGCTTCACAACACATTAGCCATACGTACTTTACTTTTATTACTACATTCTTAATTATGATCAGATTTCTTGACTTTTTATCGTGCTTCAACCTAACGTTTGTAGCGCCTCAGAGTTTTTAGCATGTACTTACACACATTGTAACTTCAACTTTATAGATGGCTAATTCAAATTTATATAGTATTAAATATAAATTTAACATAAAGGATTCTTAAAATGATAATTTCTGGAAAAACAATGAATTATTACAAATAATTATTTCAGGTATTTATTGAAAGACAATTGAAAAACAATATGACAAATGTATGTATATATAAGTTCTTGAAAGCTTCCAATTTAACGATAAGATTTTTGGAATCTAGATCTAGCACCTTTACCACCGAATTTCTTTGGTTCTGGTTGTCTAGCATCTGCGATCAATAAGGTTCTGTCGTAAGAAGTGAAAGCCTTCTTTAATTCGTTCTTAGATTGTTCATCAACATATTTTTGATGGTAAGCAACCAAACCCTTAGCAATAGCTTGTCTGATAGCATAAACTTGAGAGACGTGACCACCACCGGTTACTCTGATTCTGATGTCCACGTTAGCAAATTTGTCTAAACCTACTAATAATAATGGTTCGTAAACTTTGTATCTTAGGATTTCTGGTTCAACTAAGGTGATTGGAGAACCATTGACCTTGATCAAACCCTTACCGGCCTTAATGTGGGCAACGGCAGTAGCAGATTTCTTCTTACCAAAAGTCTGTTAAAAATAAAAAATGATATTAATGTATTATCATAAGTAATCATAATGTTAGTACAAATAATCCTATATTTCAATTTGCTAAAATTGCAATCTTTATGAATAAAATGGAAGACAGGTAACATAAGCATTACATTGGGATGAGTATATATAGGGTAATATGAGATCTCTCTTTCCCTTCTAGTAAAAGATCACAATTCTGATTAATGAATTTCAATTCACTAGTTATTTGCGTTATTCCACCCAGGATACAAGTCCAATGGTCTTCACGAAAATCCATGATAAAACATATTTTGCAATTAACAATATTCTCAAAATTAGTAAATAAAACATCGTATATTCTTCAAAATCACTTTTCTTCTTTTTATATTGATTCCACATGTATTTTTCGTATTAAACCAAAGCTATAATAGTATTTTCCCATCTTCAAAACTTCTTGCTCATGCACATATATATATCCTTATTCAAATTTCCTGACGTCTCTATAACATCTTTCTAGATTATTCTTGAAGTAAAAGATAGGTTTTCCATAATCACACCTCCAATTCCAGTAACAAAATCAATTTACTAGTGTAGCAGATATCATTCCCAGTTCAATTCTCTCTTTTTCACACACTGCATCACTAAATTCATAAAGATAATAAAAAATCAATTAACATACTTGGACACTTGGGACAGCAGACATCGTTGTATTTATTCTATGGGTTCTTTAAACAAGAAAAGAAGTACTATGCAGGAATATTATATAAAATGATGAACTTCTATATGCGAATAAGATTATTATAAACAGGCAATAATATGATTTAATTAATATCCACCTCCGAACGTTGCAAGTAGAAACACCATACATACAGTCTTTCAAAACTATTGAAGTCTAATCATAATAGTCTGAGAGTAATAATATTTCATAGTTTTACAGCCTGCTAAAAATTTCAAATAATATTAATATCCATTGATTTTAATTTCGCGGAATCTTCAAAAAAGTTTCAAATTTCCGTTGAAAACATAACGAAGAAAGGGAGCTACTATATATATGTAACTACTATCGATACAAAACAATTACTAGAAGTAAGAATGTCATACATAGATTGTAGTATATAGATCGTGGATATGTGGTTATCTAATATTTATTTACAAGTGAATACAGGAAAGGCAAATGGCTGATCTATTTCTTAGTATGCGAAAGCCTTGTATTTATCTGTATTCTTAAATAAGAGGTCTTATATTTTTTCAACCAGATTTGACATTATTGGTTGCGAATGTCGTATCATGTAAACCTTTGACTATATAGGAACGCAACGCAATATATACATGTAGGTATCTTGCTAATTCTATTCGAGTTTGTGTTGTAAACACATGGGAGTAAAAACTCTTAATATATAGGTAAAAGGTTTTACTTATGTATTATATTTAACGACATGTCATTTCATCTCATCGCTACTAAGCTATAACAATAAAAAAGTGATCACGTGATAATGTCTTATCGTAAACTGAAAATTATTCATAGGACAGTCAATTTAAATAACGATACTTGTGTTTGAGAGAGACTAGGGTAGGTACATAAATATAATGATGTTTTACTATTTACCGTATTACAGTAGTGAACCTGTGAGGTATGATAGCTTGTTTCAAAGCATGTACCTCTCTTTCTCTATTCATTAACTGCAGTTTCACGAACTTAATATGTGCACGTGATTGATAAGTTCATTATCATTGTCCTATGTTCTGCGCACGGTCCATGAGCGACAAAAAACAGGAAATCTATTTTTTTTATTTTTATATTTTCATTTCGTAAAACCAAGAATAGTACATAGCGCGGTGTGCTGGTGTCGCAATCACGCCCGTTGAAACAGTCACCTGAAAGTTAACATGACTGTGTTTAACATAAACATCCGGACATTACCCAGGTTTTTCTCAAAAAAAAGTTTTAAATTCTTTCAGAAATTGTAAATTATCTGACTATTCTTGATCATTTAAAACACATATTCAAATCTGTACTTCTGCCCAACTGTTATCACAACCATATGCATACAAAACTAAGTAGAAAACTTGAATCTCAAAGTACTGTCCGCGCAGTCCCCTAGAACATCGTATTGATGATCTAAATGAGACAAAGGCAGACACACATACTTAGCGGTCAACACTTACTTGCCATATCATTTGCAACCACGTGACTCACTTCATGTATGAAGCATGCTCACAAATCTGTCTCCAGTCGTCGACATGTATATGCAAATGCATGTATGAAATCTTACCCGCTATAGACAAGTCATGGAGGTCAAGATGCGGTTCCATGTACTGGTTCGACGTTACAAATTACTTTACAATAATGCAGGCCTCTCTTGAAACTGAAGAAGCAGCTGCTACCCAATTCACAATCTTCACTCCGCTGGCAATATATACGATATGTACTATCAAGAAAACGTTGTGATAATTTCTGAAAGCGCTTAGCAACGCTTTCAAGACACTTCGTTCTACCATTTGCTGTCGCACACATAACAAATAGACAGTCTCATCACGGGATCACATATAATTTTATATCTTTCCTATTTTACCTGCGCATTGCGCAAACAAGATAATTCGAAAAATGAAAAAATTTGAAATATTTTTTTCAGATTTTTTTTTTCAGAGTGAAATTATTCGATGAACTTTTTTCAATGAAATTTATAGCAATTAGGTAATGAATTAGTGGTAGAGAGATAATAGATGAAGACTGAACTAGAGAGAGAAATATATTCATTGAAACAGATTGATTGTATTACACTATTCGTATTGTCGTTTTATTATTATCGTCAATTCAATGCTTAGTGGTTGAATTGATTAGATGTCCTTTATATATATAAGTTAGCGTGTATCGTGCTATATACTACATGTATTTTCTTGTTAAAATTTAAATGTTTCTTGTATAAGAACACCAGGAATCAAGTAACAATGGGTATGTACATAAACCATGAGCTATAGAACTGTACTGATCGATGAGACATTGACATTATTATGATTATTAGTGATTCCATTGTTTGCTAGAAGGATTTTGATAAATAAACAGGTTGTTGGAGTCAACTTAAACAATAGATTCTTAATAGAGAAAATGCCAAATCGTTGAATTTTCTCAAAGTATATGAAAAAGGTTTTTTATAAGAGATAATTTCACTAGAATAGAATGCATTCAGAATCTTGCTAAAGTATGAAGACATATGCTGAGGACGTTGGGAGTTCTTAAAAAGTGAAACGAAAAGAATGAACATTATCGCATACTATATTGATTTATATTTTTTATGAATTATTTGTGGTTTACTTCTAAACACCAGTTTTAGTGAACAATGATGAACGTTGAACGCATTGCAATTAAATAGGAAATGTATAATAAATGTGTTACATTAATCATAGTAATATCAAGGATACGATCAATTCAAAGCAACATAAAATAATTTAGTTCCTTTTTACTAACATTTTACAAGTTTCAAATCATTTGATTTAAAATTTTCTATTATTACAGCTATCTCCAAAAATTTACCATTATTGAAGAACCACTTCAGAAAGAACTGGCAAGAACGTGTCAGAGTTCACTTTGACCAAGCTGGTAAGAAGGCCTCTAGACGTGATGCCAGAACTGCTAAAGCTGCTAAGATTGCTCCAAGACCATTAGACTTACTAAGACCAGTCGTTAGAGCCCCAACTGTTAAATACAACAGAAAGGTTAGAGCTGGTAGAGGTTTCTCTTTAGCCGAAATCAAGGCTGCTGGTTTAACTGCTGCTTACGCCAGAACCATTGGTATCGCTGTCGACCACAGAAGACAAAACAGAAACCAAGAAATCTTTGACATCAACGTTCAAAGATTAAAGGAATACCAATCTAAGATTATTGTTTTCCCAAGAAAGGGTAAGGCCCCAGAAACTGAACAAGTCTTATCTGCTGCCGCTTCTTTCCCAATTGCTCAACCAGTCACTGATGTTGAAACCAGAGCTGTTGAAGACAACGGTGTCTCTGCTTACACTACTTTGAGATTAGCCAGATCCGAAAAGAGATACAGGGGTATCAGAGAAAAGAGAGCCAGAGAAAAGGCTGAAGCTGAAGCTGAAAAGAAGAAATAAGCTAACTCCAGATAAATAAATATTTCATTTTATAAAATATAATTTTCTTCATTGTTTAGTATTATAATGATGGGAATACATCACAAATAGTAATTCTATAACTTACATCATAATCAGGTATCACATTTTTTATATGTCGAAAGCATAATCCTAAATGGGTTTACATGATTTTAATTAGGTTTTGAATGGACATAACTTTATTACTGTAAGTACAGATTAAATTATTTATATTTAAATTATTGAATATTTTAAAATGGCATTTATTGAAATTATATTATGAATATGTATATATTCCACAGCTTTCATTTCTTCTTTTTCGGTGAATTTTCTTTCAAGCTCAGTTTTATAGCCTGTTCAATCATTTGCTGCTCTAGGTCATTTAAATTATTTTGTGATTCCTGATTGTTCCCATTTGATCCCTGTATTAGTCTATTACTAACATGAATAGCAGTGGCATTGGCGGATCTACGCTCTAGTTTACTTATTTCTTTTTTGAGCCTCTCTTCCCAATTTGGACGTATTGTATCAGACGTTATCTCGTATGTCTGCTGCCTGCCTAATGGATCTTGAGAGGTCAATGCTATGTTTGATGTTAAATCCGTTCCTGAGTCAGTCTTGGACACGCTACTTAAATCTTCCTCATCAGTTAAATCATATTTATTGTTAGTGCTCCCTTTCTTGAACTTAATTAACGGAATAGAATGGTAACCACACTCATTATCTTTCAAAGGTTTGTAAGTAATGGTGAAATTTTCGCTTGCACAATATGGGCACTTTGCTGGTTCCGAGGTTAATAACTGTGGATCTTTATCTTCTTCTTCTTTATCATCTTCATCGTGTGGAAAATGAGGATGTGATCTCTTAATTTGGACAAAACACTCAGTACAAATGGGTTGCTGACAACATTTTGAGCAGTTTAAATTATTTGGATAATATAGAAAACAAATAGGACACTCTTTACCATTCCTATATAATTGTAATTTTAGTTCATCACTTGGCAAATATTGATCTAGCTTACTGGTTCCATTATTTTTCTTCAGTATATTCTTGTTATACAGTTTCTTTTCTAAAAATATATTATTTTGAATTTCTTGCCATATGATTCTCTTCTTATATAATCTAGCTTTAAATATCAAATTATGCATTTTTTTCCTTTCTCTTTTGGACATCGTTCCTGACTCATTATTTATTAAGTGATCAAACTGTTCAGAATACAAATCACCAGTTGGAATCCCTTCAAATTCCTCAAGATTTTCCTCAAATACCGAATGTAATGGTAACCCGTCCACGATTTTAATCAACTCCTCATCCGTCCAAGAAGCATCATAATCTTGTAATGGTGTATAAAATGGCGCCAGTTGTCTTCTCTTGATCAATGTTTTAACAGTTTTTGCATTATAATCCAGCTTATCAAAACTATAACAACCAAATGGGGCTAAATAACCGCCATCCACAGATGATTTATAATTAATAACCAGTTCTTTTGCTTGTTGCTCCTTTTGTAATTCTCTCTGACGTAAAGTTTTCATTTTACCATCTTTATCATTTCTCTCATTACTTCTTAAAAACCCATTAACAAGAGATGATGTATTTCCTCGTCTGCTTCTAGAATTATCGCTGGTATCACTTATTGTTCTAGGCAAAGTTGCAGGGCCTACATTAACATCGTTAGCACGATTTTCATCTTCTAGTTTACCTGGAACATTACCCATCCTATCGAAGTTTCAAAATGCTTATATTATCACCGAATAACTTAATAATGTTTCCAATATTTAAATGTTCCCCTATTTTCTATTGATCGATATTTATATGTATAGATTATATATTAGTATGAGAATAATTACCCTTTTCTAGTGAGTATATCTCAAATTATACTTTCCAGCAATTATAATTAACTAAATAGACTTAAGTTAGTTAAGGATCTTCAAATATATATATACATAAATGTGAGTCTTTTTAAAATAAGATAAAATAATTCTATTAGTTCTAATTTTTCCTTACTTTACTTTGATTTGATTTATCTTTCTCCTACGATGATAAGTGCACATAGCTTCGTTAGAAAACGCTTTCGGATAAATAGCGCTTACCTTAAGTCTCATTTTTATAAGTTAGGTGATTTTGAATTTTGAAGTTTGTGGGCCCTCGGTGGAAGAAAATCGATGATGATCACAAAAATGTCCATGTAAAAGTGAGCTATTTCTATATTACATGGTCTATTGATAAGTTAATCAGTAGTCTAATTACTTGGGATAAATGTATATCAAGATCAGAAATATAGAATATATTATTTATTTATTGTTGCCTCTACTTAGTTCAATATGATGGAGAATGCAATATTCGAATATCCCTAAAAATTAGGTGCTTGTTTATAAATCGATATAAAAAGTTGAAGATATTTTTTTTATATTAGTTAATTATTAACTAGTATCCATGATACTTGAAACATGGACACCTTCTAAAAAATAATATCACTATTTAGTATTTCAAATGTTAATTTTATGTTACTTTTTTTTAATCAAAGAAAAAGAATTTCATAAAAACAATATTCTTATTATATTATTATTGATTATATGCATGATAGTTGAGGCAAATGAATGTATGCTGCTTCATTGTTGATGGAAAAAAATGTGAATATATATATGTCCTTGCATCTTTTTTATTTTTACCCTGGTATGATATTAGGCAGTAATTTCAATTTTATAGCATCTAATTGAATGCTATTCAAATGATTGAATTCTTCTGAGACGTTAAAATCTAACAATTCTAATTTATCGACTAACGATTTGATTTGATTGAGATTCAAATTTTGTTCGTTATTAATCGTTAAATTATCACCGTCGGGGTTTAAACCAACACCAGTAGTTATTATTCTTAATTCATCAAAATATTTTTGACACAAACATTGCAATGAATTCAATCTTTCCATTGGATCATACTTCAATATATTTGTTAATAAACTCACTGTTACCTCGTCTTCTTTCTTAAAGACATTATTTAATGGTATAGGTTTAATTTGTGGAAATTTATGTTCCATATAATTTGAATTCATTGCACAAATATCTTGTTTTGAAGGGGTACCTAATATTTTAATAATCTCCACCAATTGATCAATACCACTTTCGCCTGGAAACATTGGTTGACCTAACAATAATTCTGCCATTACACAACCTGTTGACCAAATGTCGATTTGATTTGTATAGTTTGTTGAACCAAAGATTAACTCTGGAGCTCTGTAATATCTTGAACAAATATATGATACATTTGGATCAGTTATTTTCAATTGTTTTGCACTACCAAAATCACAAATTTTCAATTCAAATGTACTTGGATTTACTAATAAGTTCTGCGGTTTAATATCTCTATGGCATACATTAATATTATTGTGCAAATAATTCAATGCTTTAAAAATTTGATACATATAGCATTTGATTTCGAATCTTGGCATTGGTGATCTTTGGTGTACAAAATGTCTTAGCCTCTGATATAATGATTGTGGCATGTAATCAATAATTAAATTTAAATAAATTTCATTATGTGAATCTTTTTCATAGAAAAAATATTTCAAATTGATTACATTTTTATGATTAATTAATTTCATTATTTCTAATTCTCTGTTCTTGAATCTTTTATCTTGCAATACTTTTTTAATTGCTACTAATTCATTAGTTTCAATTATTGTAGTGGTAAACACCACACCAAATGAACCATGACCAATCACTTCTGTGGTAGGATACGAAATGGTCACTGGCTCGTCTTCAATGGTGTTTGTATCGTCACTGCCATCTTCATTATTGTTGTCTTTAGTATTATTATTATTATCTCTATCATTAATAGTATTTACAACTTCATTATTTTCATTAGTTAATAGGTCATTACCGTTGTTATTAGTATTCCTGTTATTATCTGTATTAAGATCTTTTATTATCGATAGATATTTTGTTTTGTTATTGGCATGGCCAAAATATACTTGTTTATGCACTATTGCAGTTGCAACCCCATTAGTGGATGACATATTTTCCCTTTTTGAAATAATGATAAAGTTCTGAAAGAACGAAGAAACTGAATATTGAAATATAGTTTTTAGTAATTAGCTGATATTAATGAATATATGATTGCTACTATTAATATTAATATTATTATGATTATTATTTAAAATGCCCCACAAACAATCTATGTGTATTATTATTATCAGATCATAAAAATCTTTAAAAAAAAATGATATAGTTAATATTAATTAGTAAATTAAAGTGGTACTGTTCTTTTTTATTTTTTAACTTGATACTCTAAAAAAAAACATATAAAACAAAGACAACTTATTGTTAATTTTAGTTTTTTTTATTGAGAAGCCCTTATTATTCAAACAAAACGAAATACGGGATATCTTTAATGGAAATAGAAAAGGTGATCTTATATTATTTTGTGTTTGTTAATTTTGGTGAAGCCGTAAACTACTTATATTTTTTTATTCTATAGCACTTAAATAGAGTAAAAAGAGTTAGATAATCGGTATATTGATTTAGAATCTATTGTCACTCAGTATATTATATTATATTATAATATGAGAGCATAGTAGCATAATAAACTGATCTTTAAAAAAACTAAAGTAATTGAGCTTAAACTACCTTTCTAGTTTCAGTATTATCTATCAGTCGTTATAAATTAACCGTTACTTTAAAATTTCCTTTATTTCTAAAATGTGATTTTCCACGAATGAAGTTCATGGTAATATCCAGTCTATTTAGTTTATGTTTTTTTTGATAGCTCGTCATTTGTGTGATCTATGTCATCTCCACAAAAACAATAGTAGAATAGGACGGAGACACCGACGGTTACCCGACGTTACAATAATACTTGTATGGGCCAGCCCCACCTCCCCTCGTCTCTCCGCCTCACCGAGGGAAAAGGAGATTGATTGATTAATTGGTGAGACAAAACCGTCAGGCAATCGACAATGTATCGGGCGGGCCCAGTGTTTTCAACAGTATGTCGTGCTATGCCGTGGTAAATTATGTGCGACTGCTCTCTGTGCCGTTCGCGACGCCTGTATCACAACTGGCGAGTGTTGGTGTGGGTATCTGTGTGTGTCTAGGCAAGAGAGTAATAGGGCGGGGAAACGGGCTGGGAACCGCCATGCGCGCAAGTTACAAGGATTCTCCACTTGCTTCTCTCGCGTACGGAGTTCTTCTGGAACTGGGTCGGAGAATGTGTTGTCTTAGTCTGTTGTTTCTCTTCCTTTGTTGTCGCTGAAGTAATGTGTGCAACAGAGGCAACCCTTTTCACTGCGAATCACCACCACCAGGTGAATGGAGCAATCGTTTACTTGGTGTGTCCTTTTCTGTCAACTGTCTGTTGTTCAAGAAGAAGGGACGTCTCTACCAGCCATTTTAATTCATTTAATTGATTGTTGTGCGCGGAATCCTTAGATATTACTTGTTGGTATCATAGATAGTTCTTATGGAAGCAACTCTCTATCGTATTAATCAACCACATATTACTAATATTGAATATAGTTATTACTGACGTTGTATATAGTACTAAATGGTTTCAAAAATATATATATATATATAAAATAAGATGAAACCATTATTTAAATAGGTATAATCACTATTATTATAATTTTGAGTTATTTTTGATATAATCTTCTCCTGTTTTGATATCTTTGGTTAAAGCTTCACATGCAACTTTAATCATTTCTTTCTCATTTGGGGATAATGTATTTTTTAATATACAACTTAAATCAATTGAATTAATATCACCAGATTTTCTATTTAATTTGACTGGAATTGCAAAATATTCTATATTTAATTCACTGTTTTGTGTTATTTCTTTTAATTTATCCTGTAGAAATTTACCATTTGGTAAATCAGGTAAATAAACATAACATGGTAAATTATTTTCGTTTGAATATATTGATTCCTCATTATCAAAATTAATTGTCTTTAATATTTCATTTGTGAAAAAATATCCAGCAAAAGCCATTGATAATGTGGCTGAGCCTTTACCATTCTTAGCTTTAACAATTTCATCGCCACCAAATTGAATTTGATGAACTAATTCTTTGATTTCTTTTTCGTTATATAGTAGTGTTTTATTAATTAATAAAGGTACGATAGTAGTTCCTGAATGTCCGCCAATTACCATAATATTATTATTATTTAATTGTTTATTATACTGTTTGGAATTCACTATTGCGTTCTTCTTTTTACTTTTGTTTTCGTTCAAGAGATTTGCCAAAAAAGTATTGGCTCTGATTAAATCTAGCATTGTAATACCCATCACTAGTCTAGAATTAAATTTGCCCATTAATTTCAACGTTTCGCATACTACAGGGATTAGTGAATTCACTGGGTTGGAAATAATTAATAATTTTGTATTTGCAGAACAATATTTGCCGTATTCAATTGTTAAATTTTTCACAATTTTAGCATTGATCTTAAATAAATCATCTCTTGTCATCCCTGGTTTTCTAGGAATGCCCGCAGTGATGATAACAATATTAGCATCTTTTAAAATATTTGCAATGTCTGCATTCGCACCAGAGCAATTTGAGTTCGTATTGATGTGATCTAAATCTTTCGAAATGCCTTTAGTAATATCATTAATATCATATAATGCTAAGGTGGAGACGTATGGACTTAATTTCAATAACAAGGATAATGGTTGTCCAATACCACCAGAAGCACCTAAAACACAAACTTTTACCATCTTTCTTAATTGACGTATATCCTACCCACAAAATAAACTGAGTATATGTATTTATTCTATTTGAAATACATATTAATTACTTGATTAAGACAAATATATAATAATAATATTGAATTATTTTTTACCATGTCTTTAAATACCTTTTTTTTCAGTTGACTTCTTTTAAACCTCCAAATTTGAGCGGCCAAAAAAGGAAAATGAATCATCATCGGTCTAATGGATTAAATAATGTAGTACTTAACTTTAAACTTCATTCTGTGACCAGTTCATTTAGCAGTTCGTCAATTGTGTTTATATTTATATTTACAAATATAAATATATGGAAACCTGCATTTAAGTCTATATATTGTTCATTTTTACTTAAAAGGTATCGTTATATGTTGTTAGATTATCAACATTATTGTTACTGTTATAATAATTGTAGTTGTTGATATGATTATCTACATCAATAGTAGTGTAATCACCATTCATTAATCTATCCAATAACTCTTCAAAATTTTTATTACTTATAAGAGGTTCATGTTGTATTTTATGTTGTAATATTATTTGTAAAAAACCGTAATTTTTATGAATGGATAATAACATTTTTGAGTTACAATCAAATCTTTTTTTATTATTAGAATTTAAAATTCCTTTAGTTCCATTATTATCTGAATTTATTTGTGCATTATTCTCAATAAAATTTTCATTGCCATCAGGGCATATTTCTCTGTTTAATCTACCTCTTTCTTGTTTACATTTATACAGTTTAGAGAATACTCTGTAATCTCGGATATTCCTAGACTTATATATCACAAATGATAAACCTGTTGCTTTATATATAGCATCGACTATATTAGCAAATAAATATTCGATTTGTTCTTTGTTAGGTGTAAGAGTTGTTATTTGGAATTGTTCTAATGGAATCGTTGCTTTAATATCCAAAATTAGATCATTGAATTTCATTTTTTCGTTCAATATATATTTAAATTGTTCAAAATCATGCAAGGAACACGATGCATATAGTTTTAATCGTTGCACTTTAATGTATCTCGACAGTTTATTTATATCTTCATTTGCAAACCTTAACTGTTCATAATCTGGTACTTTTCGTATTCTATTTGGAATTTTACTTTTCTTTTCTTTCGAATTACTCCTCAATGCTACCTTAAATACGTGTTCCATTATAACCATCGTTTGTTTTCAGGTATTCTTAAGATTTATTTACAAATGGTTGTACATTACTTAGGTTTTTTATGATAATATTGTATTTTAAATAAATTAGTCATTACATTTTCAAACCAAAGCTCTAATTGAAAAATTTTAACAACCATTTACTTAAAATTTCAAATTTCCGTTTTCTACCATATTAAGAAAAAGTTACATAACATTGATCATAGATAGTCATCTCAGAATTTGTATAACTAATTAAATGAAGTATCCAATATGATTTTGTAGTATACAAATAAATATAACTATATAATGTTTATGAATTGTACTCACTTGATGCAATAATTGAATTCATGATATTCTCAATACCATCTCCATGTGAAGCACTACATTGGATGAATTCATAATTTTTTGTTACTTTGTTTTCTAAATTTAAAGATTTGATAACTTTATCTTGTAAACTAAGCAATTTTCCTTCTATCAGGTTATTTCCATCATTTTGTTGAAGTAAAAGATCAGTTTTGTTAAGTACAATTAATATCGGAAAGTCATATCCAATTCTGTCATTATTCATGTTGATCAAGTTTTTAAGCTCTTTGATAGATTCGTCATACCTAATTTGAACATTGACATCGATGCACCATATCAATATATCTGTTTTATCGAAATAGTTATCCCAAAAAGGTCTTAATGTGCTTTGTCCTCCAATATCCCAAATAGTAATCAAATGTTCAGAATGATAAAATGAATGTATCTGGAAACCTATAGTTGGTGTAATCTCATTATCTAAAATTTGATCATCTTTAGGTAATAACTTATTGACAATTGTCGACTTCCCTGCATTATCTAAGCCTAAGATCAAACATCTGATTTCTCTATCTTTTATTTTCTGTTTCTTGATAATAGTCAGTAAACCCATCTGCTACGACTACTAACTTGGAATATGTACAGTTTTCGGTTAATTGTCAATAACGTATTCGTACTGTCAATTTCCTATATTTTAATTATATGTCGTAACTATCGATATAAATAGATATATAATACAGAATTTATAATTTCGATAATGTAATCATCATTTGTGATTTCGATCTAATACTTTCTCTCTCTTCCCTTTCTCTTCTTAAATTTAAGTTTTGATGTTTTTTCGTTTTTTTTTTCAGAAAGACATGGAGCGTATATTACGAACGGTATTACGTACGACCGTCTCTATACGAGGGAATTGGTAGCGAAATATTTCGTGATTTTAATAATTTTACAAGTATTTCTCATCAATAACCTCTGAAGCTCATACATAAATGGTTTAAGATATTTCGAAAATGGTGTTAGGGTACACCTTATACAGAGGTGATGAATGTGTCTCATATACAAGAACAGTCAATTAGGTAGAATTTTATTTATTATTTGCCTGATATATCATTAATTGGTTAATATATATAATTACAACGGATAAAACTTGATTTTTCGGTCGTGGCACTATGATTGTTTCATGCTAAAAATGAAAGATGATTGAATCCCTTCTGAAAGATTCTTAAAGTTAATGTCATTAATTATATGAAATGAAGTAATATCTTAAGTTTATGGGATAGTATTATAATCATCATCCAACGTCTTATCTGAATTCAGTACTTTTATGTGGGACTCGGGAATGTTACTTAGACCAGAAGGTACCCTACGATCATGAGGTGATATATTTTTCCTATATCTCATTACCAAATTAGCTGATTTTAAACCAAATTTCTTTATTAGTTTTCTATAGAATAAACCACATGCATTGCATAGGGTCCTGTTACCGTAAGGACCCTTCCTCCATTCAGGAGTATCGTGATCGTTGCAATGTACGCATGCCATTTTTGTAATTTCATTTTTTCGCATCGATTCTGCAATAAGTAATTCCTCAGTAACCGAATTATGACGCGTTCCATTGCTACTTCCTTGATCGCTAGAGGTTGCGTCAGGAGTTGCACTATGTTGCTTAGAAATTGTGTCAGTCGCAACTGCGCCAGGAATATTATATGACGCATTTGCTCCAATTCCGACATTGCTAGAATAAGATGATCCACCGGATGTATGAGGTCTATAGAACTGGGAATATTGTTGTTGTGGAACAGTTTGGTTATTATGTTGTGTGCGCTGTACCTGTGGTTGTTGATAATGATGACCTTCAATTGGTTGTGGATTTATTATAGAATTTATTACAAATGTTCTGGGGTTATTAACTCCATATGAATGCTGACTAGGAATATTAGTATTAACTATATTTGATAGTTTTCCACCTTTGGTGATGGAGTTTGTTCCTGCTCTGATTGCCGGTTTCTTGACAGCATAGTTTACGTTATCGATGTTCTGATTTCTATTTGGAAGTTGGGTTGTAGGTGAATAAATTGAAGTATCTATTGGATCTGAATTCGATTTCTTATGGTTTGAGTATACTTGCCTGTCATTGAGCGTCACTGGACGGGATTGATTGTATGCCTTAGTATCTAATATATTTCCCGATATGTCTGTCTCACTTCTACTATTGAGTAGTCCTCTGTAATTGGTTAATGAACCAATGGATGGTAAAACAGTAGTTGCTGGATCAGTTTTTCTTCTGACAGCATTATAAGAATATGATTGCGACAGAGAACCGTTCTGACCATTTTGTGCATTACTGAAAGTAGAAGCTTGCGTGAGCTGTCTTGGCAATGTTGGAAGACTGTATGCGTCATTATTTTTTGATTTCTCCTTCTTCAGCTGTATTATTTCATCGAATATCGAACGGAAATTGTTGTATGATTGAGATATGCTTAGAAGTTGTTCATAGCTTAATGAATCAATAATAGAATCATCTAATGTCTTTGCATCATATGTGAGTAAATTTGGAAGGTATGGAAATGTACTCTCTAACTGTTTATAAAGTGGAAACGATTGGATGTCGTCATTAAAGATTTGATGTGCTTGGACCAACCTTGAAATTTTTTCTCTATATGTATGATTTATGTTATTCGCATCTGCGGTTTTATCAATAACAGTTGGATTAAAACTGATTTTATAGAGTTGTTCAGAATCATTGACAGAATTATTTGCGATATTATTTGGTTGCTCAACTGGAAAACTTGTCGTATCATTATTTTTACTTGATAACAACTTTGAATCATAATTTTTTTCAACAGATTGTGTTGCTTTGATCAAAGAGTCTAGGGAATTTTTACGCTGTTGAGGTCCCCTCGAAAATACATTGTCAGTATTAATTTGTGAAGATGAATTAGGTTCAATCTGTCGATGACCATTTTGATTTACTTCAGATTCTCTCATAGAAAAATTATTTTGGGCACTGGTATAAACACTGTTGCTTCTTATATTTAGTAACTTATTTATGTTATTAGAAGTTGTTAATTTATAATTTTTCTGTGTGTTAGAGAATAATGTTTCATTTTTAAGATCTGTGAAGTCTCTTGAAGTCTGTAAATCGGCAATTAATGATTTACTTGTATTATTTTGAATGTCGTTATTATTGTGGATGTGGTTATTATCAAAATAATTGGATTGAATATTATTTTTAAAAATTAATTTATTATTAGGAGTGTAATCAGGGTTGGCTATTGATATAGTTTTAATCTTTGGTGTTGACATGTTGTTGTTTTTTTGAAGTATTAATCAATATATATAATGAGATTTGGGAATGTAAGCTAATCTGGAAATGTATATTTTTTGCGAAGTGACACTAAAATCACTGTATCAACAAAGTTAAAAAAAAAGTTTAGTCAAAAAAAATTAAAACCGTAGAAAATAAAGGACAGATCGTAAGTAAACAATTGTTTATTTAGAGTGCTCTGTAATTTATTCCTTCTAACTTGTATATTTGGTAGTAAATGACAAAGCGTTTCGGACAACCTTAGTACCTCGAGAGATGAAATTTCTTATTTGTTAAATGAATTGATTAATGCTCGACTGTAAATTCAATAAAATTTAAAAATTATTTAACAACAATGTTTTTTTGAATTGATTAGATTTGGAAGTTTCTCAGTTTTGATATGCTTTTTCTTAGACAAAGAAAAATATAATTATCACTTTTTAGCAAAACGTCTTTTATGAATATATCGTTGTACCAATTTTCTTTTATTCTTTATTCATTAATTTATATTCCAATAGTAATAATAACACAATAAAACTAGAATAACTGAAGCTTAAAACAAAAAAAATAATTGAAAATAAAAATGAATACAAAAACAAAAAACGAAATATCAGATTATTTTGAAATACAAAAAAGAAAGCTTCCAATATTATTAAATAATAAAATAATAGAAACTTTAAGATAAGCGTCTAACGTAAATATTGTATCTTTTCCAAACATCCATTAGATACAACGTCAGTATTTGGAATAATAATTTTCAACACACATATTTATATAAAAAAAAATTCACAATATTCGAGATTAAACTTAATTATTTTATTATAATTTTAAACTAATCTTTAAAAGAAAACTCATTAAGGTCTTTACCTAAATTTGACTGAATTATATGGTTACAAGAACTGTTCTTTTAATGCATCATCATTACTGAAAATTCAACTACAGTAAGTAAATGAACATTTATTTACTTTTAATTCGTTAGTAATTAGAAAAAAAATAAGATGATTCCGATTATGAGTGGTATAACAGTTTTATTTTTTAAAAACGTAAAGGATAGACCTCAAATGTACTAGGGATCGAAGAAATTTATTCCTTGAATAATAACGTTATTGCAGTTGCTCAGAATTTCAAAAACAAATACCCAAACATCTGTAATAAGGATATAAACTCTGAAGTTGTCGAAGTTGAAATGTCAACCACAATACTGGTCTGAAATTAAAAAACCAAAAATAAGAGTTAACGAACTAGTGACAAACAAAGGCTTCCAAATGTCAAGATTATTAAGTCTTCAAAGCCAGCACAAAAACAATAATTCGGTTATTATTCTGTGTCAGACACATCTTCTTCTTGATTGTTTTTATTGCTGCTGTGTCTTTTTTTCAAAAAATACTCCTTTAAATCTGATTAAGTTACTATTATTATTTGCCTGGGATATTGGTTTGGGTTTTTGTCAATGCCACATATTATGCATTTTTGACAAAATCTTAATTTTGTAATTTGTATTTTAATTACTTACAACGTACTTCGAGTCACTGAATCTGAAAATAAAAAAAAACACAAAAAAGACGAAGAATTCTTAAGAATTTGTGTTTTTGCTGAAAGATTGTTGCATTTATGATTTAAGGGATACGCCTAATTACCAACATATTAGATGAGATGAATTTTTACATTGATAACTAATTAGGTATAACAAACGAGAAATTCAACAGAATTGTCGTCATAAATGAACAAGCATCATATTTACTACAGATAGGCACTTACAAAACGGCGTAATGACACTAAAGGTTCGTTAGATCTAAACCGTATCCATATCCTCTTTAGGTGGGTTTCTTTATTCGGTCATTCTACTTATCTTCGTTTGTTTATCTGTTATTTGCCAGTGGATTAACCATAGAACAAATCTCACAACTATTCCTCATTGTCAGAAATACCAAAAGGGTTACTAAATGTCTATACTCCGTAAAAAAGTTACATCAGTCAACATAATATTACATTCCCCCCTCTTCGAAAAAAACAAACAAAAAAGATAAAAAAGAAATTAAAAAGCACACATTATGCAAAAATGGTCCGATATAGTTAATGAACATGTTTTACTTTATTTGCTTGCGTGGTTGCTTTTGCTTGTGGCCATTATCGTCATCATTATTCATCATCCATTATTCCTCGAATGAACACTAATAAGATAGGTGCGATGTTTTTATGTGTAATAAACCTTTTTCGTTGTTCTTAATAATAACGAAAAATATCGCTTTTGATATTGACACTTCACTCCTGTAGGTAAGAGCAGGGACACTGCCACTAAGATAATTATTTCCACTTTAAGAATGGTGTTTACAAAATTAATTTATAAGTGTAACCAGAATAAGGATACGAATTATTTACAGTCAATTAATTACAACAAAAATAAAATAAAATTGTTGACAATAAAATATTATTGTTATAGAAACACAACTTCTAAGAAAGTACCGTCAATATACGCTCGTCCCATATTTTTGGTATTTTGTCACGAAATCTAGATTAATAAAAAAAAAAAGTCCACAAAAAAAGAAATTTCTAATAATAATAATAATATATAGCATACGGCATTATATTCACGCAGTCGCCGTTGGAGTACGTACAACCTAGGCACATTCATCTTTAAAACAGGAATATTGCTAAGTATTTTGTGCGCGCTTTTACAACCAAGAACACACATTTGAGTCAAATACTTCCCTTTTTAGTAATATGTACTGATCTGCAAAAAAAAAAGAAAATGATAACAGTAGGAGTCCTATTATGAAGTGACTTAGTAATCATATCTAATAGTATGTTCTACGGTGTATAAACTGCAGCAATGGCAGAGATACGACCGAAAAAAAAAATTGAAAAAATTGAAAACGGAAAATGAAAAATTATTTAATCTTCTTCTTCTTCTTTTGTTTCTTTGTGTTTTTGTGTGGTAAATTCGGCTTTGAATCAAGGGGAATGTGAGAAAGCAAAAGTATTAACCCACTACTTAACTCGTTTCTCCCTAATTAGTCAATTACACTAAACATTTGGTTCCCAACATTACAAGACCGTTTTGTTACTACAAACGTTCATGTCCATTGCTCCCCTATTTTGTAGGTGCTATTTTGTTGCTTTTTGCTGGATTTATAACTAAATCCGGATTAATTACAACTAAGAAACGAAGGTACAGTTTTTTATTACATCATAGAGATATCACCGTTGCTTTGTTGTATTTGGCTCGCCCTATGTATGTTCTATATTGTTTTTGGATAATATTGGTACTGTTGTTCGTTCTCAAATATACCTTATTATGCCAAGTTTCTTTAAATGGATATCGTTCACTGATCATATCTTGCTTCTTCTTCTTTGTGCATTTCGAAATGGTAATATTAACAACAAAATGAACAAAATAAAAGATATCTTGTAAATTTTAAGTTTTAACCCTCAAAAATGGTTATAAAATGTGGTAACTTGATTATCTATGTATCTCAAAATAGTAATTATTTTTGTCATACAACAATAAACGCATCTTTGAAATATTTACAAATTATTAGATATAAGAAAAGTTTAGAGCCGGGACTGGCATGTCATTTGAAATTCCGATATTTAATATCCGGTTTGATTGCAAAAACCAATACAAAATATGTTGTTTTTTTTGTAAATTACAAATACTTGATAAATTTAATTATGAACTTCCTACGTCGATATATCTGTGTTAGTTGATACATCAGAAATATACGTAATTGTGAAAGTGATATCTTCTTACTTAGGTTAGAATGCCGTGCGACTCATGGTGACGTAGGTACAGGCAGATACAGGTATACAAGTGTGTGTATCTAAATCCGGTATATCAGCCATCTAGATCTCTTCAAATGATTATGAAACTTTTCTTCGATTTTACGTGAAGATATTAGGAACGTTTTTAATAATGTGAGAAGATCAAAATATAGCTTAAGCTTGCACATTTCTATGTTTCTGAAAAGAGGTTGTTCTGGGTAGAACAAAAATATCTGGTTCAGCTGCGTTACACAGATTTCACCTCATTCGTACTCTGATAAAGAACTGGCTAAATAAATATTAATATGAAACTTCTATTCCTTAACTCCGTAGTCTTCTCTTAGGACCATTACGTTTTTTGCATCGCCCTAAAAGATTAGATTCTATCGATACATGGCATGCAACCTGATAGTTAGGGAATACTTATCTTTAGTAATATTTGACACTTCTTGTAAAGCACTACATTCATTATATCATCTTTCGGTCACTGAAATTTGTAAAAATCGTACTTCCCATGGCGACTTCTAAAACGACATAATTGCTTGTTCTGTGACACATCTGCCGAACTAATTTCATCTTTCTTTTGGAAATGAAGTCGCGTCACCCAGGAAATGTCCATGATTGCACCATTCGGGTAACGTCACATGATTATTATAATAATCAACATTTACTGGTTTTTAAATTATTCTGAAAATAAGTTACATTCATTAATTTGATAGTTTCAATTGTAAAATATTTAAGGGAGTTTATTAAATATTGATCACAGATATCTTTTTTAGTAACTTTTATTATAATAAAGATAAAATTCGAAGTATCTAAGTTAGTTATATACAATCTACATCAATTTATTCCAAATAAAGGTAGGTTGGTGAAATTACAAGTTCGTAGAAAGAACTATAGAATAAAACCACAGAGTCACATAGCTAAGATGCCATCAAGTAATCATTACTCTAAAGTGTTCACTAGAGAGGAATGGCAAGCGAGAGTGAAAAAAGAATCTGTCCTCGTAGATGAATATGATGTAAGGAATTTGGTGACAGATACATCTAACGATAATAACAAAAAATTGTCAAAGACAATTTATCAAACTGGTCTATCTACGCGTAAAACTATTAGTGAGCCAAGCATTCCGAAATTACTATTAAATTATTTTGTAACAATGGCATACGAGTCAGCAAGCATTAGATTGGCAAAAGAGCTGGGTATAATTGAATCTAATAAGGATATTAAGGATTTTTTAAACTTATATAAGATCGAAGAAAGGGCTAAAATTATGGTTCTGATTAAAAAGGGGAAGATAGGGAAAGTAATTGATGAAATAAATTCAAATTTTGGTATAGAGGTTCTAGAATTGACAGAAGATAGAAAGGCTTCAAACAAGAAATCTGATGACGACTTACATTTTAAGTTGTTGCTATTAAATTTAATTGAGATGATAAGGGCTCATAATAATGATACTAGATCCAATGATAGTATAGATCCTAATGATGATAGTGAGTTTATTATGAGTTTAGTTGAATACGCCCAGAACAAATTAATTTTAAAAGTATCATCAAATGAAATATATATGAAGGAGCTGGAGCTTGTGATGACCTTACTCTTGTTTCCGCAAAATAAACCTGATGCTAACAAGTCTTTAAGCGATAGTGAAACAGAAGATGTTCAAATTCCTCAATTTTTAACTGATTACTATTCATTATCCTTACGGTCCAAAATTGCAGAGGCCGTTAATAGAAGGTTGCTTAACATTATACACCCTTCCATTATAAAGAGAAGTGGTGACTTACTGAGGTTTCCGGATCTAATTTCAACAGATAGCATATCAAAATATCAGAACCATAGTAATAATATGAGTCAAACATCATTTTTTTTAAATACACAATCCAAAAGGGACAAAGCTGCAAATGGTGATGACAGTCAATCTGATGATATGGAAGTAGAAAAAACAGACTCTCAGATAAATGTTAGAAGTCCACAACCTAATCATGAGCAATCCACTAGTAATTATTGGACAAGTACAAAAAATGATATCATATCAAACAATGATTTGAATGATAATGATTATACAGATGATCCTTCTGTGCACGCAGATGATTCTCATGCCAAAAGAAGTCTGGGGTCAACCAGAACAGATCTTTCTGATATTCAATATGAATCAAAGTTGATTAAATTAATGAAACTATGGTGCTGGTGTGAGAATAAATTGCATGAACAAGATATCGGTGTTCCTCGTGTTACGACAAATGAATAGATATATAAACAGTTGACCCCATATGGTAAGATATGTTAATATTTGATATATTTAGGAAACTCTATATACGTGAAACACTCGCAATATTTCAATTGCCTACAAATGCATATATTTGACAGTGATGAATATATAAAGCTATGAGTACCTTTAATCATGCAGTAATATGAAAACTACGAATTTAAACAATTAGTTGCGATAAATGCATCTAATCCCATGTAATCTCAGCTTTGATGTGATCACCAGTTTGTATTTTTAAGAAACATAATTGAATGTCATCAATAGAAGTTGGTAAAACGTCCGAAAGAGTGTTATAAATTTTAACATTTTTCGATACAGTAATATTCAACTCACTTTCACCGTTTAATTCTTTGTATAGTTCACTATCTCTGAATAAATGGTAGACTTTAGTCCTCAATACACGTAAAGTACAGCCAAATTCTGGTCTCTTTTCATCTTCAAATTCTTCTGGAGAAAATTCTAAATGGAACCTGTAAGGAACTGACAATAATTCTTTACCATTTCTTATAACATTACATTCAACATATAAATGCGCAACATGGACTGGTTTAGCAAAGAATTTGTCTCTATCTTCGAAATCTTCAATTATAATACCACTTTTTTTGTCCAAATATTCTTTACTGTGATAATCATCTTGAATGAGCATTCTATGTAATTTTAGACTTTCATCAATCTTACCTTTCTCTAACTCTTCGTAAGTTTCCTTTTGTAAGAAACTCATTTCAATAGTGATGTATAGTTCATTAATAAAAGCCATTATACCAACAACAATTAAGAATAGAGTAATTCTACCGCTCAACTTATCATGAATAAATTGATGCACATAAGGAGCAGTGTTTAAGTAATCTATGATTCTTGTTTCATATTCGAAATAATTGTCTATAAAAGTCATCGTTCCTACAATAAATTAAATTTTTGTGAAGGTATGCGATTACTGCCCTTTACAAACTCTCTTAGTTTACCTAGTTTTTCCCAATTTTCCTTAAGCTAGATAAACAACGATAAAGGTGGATCTATGTCCTCGTGTCAATGAAACAGAACTCAGATCAAGCTAAGTTATTTATATATATAACCAAACTTAAGGTATTATGATCACATCGTTAATTCTTTATTATATAATTAATTTAACGGTGCTTATTGAACCTTCGCGGAGAATATAAAATTGATTATTATGTGATCTCAAAATCTCGATATTATATGAATCTAGATTTTAATTTTGGAAAATTAAAATAAACGTTCGTTTGGACTTAGAATCCCCTGTGGAGAGTAATCATTTTTCTGCCGAGAAATTTTTTTTGGTACACAGTGGTGAAGTAACACACTACTTTCTTTTAATCTGCTCGTATTACACAGGGCATTTTTTGTCACTTTCCGTGTTCGATCCCAGGGCAGGGAACAGGAAAAAATTATCTTATTCTCTGCAATGAAGAGGTTTAATAGAAACAATATTATAGATATAATATAATATAATATATATACTACAACGATAGATATTACATAGATGGTGCACATTGTGTGTGGCATATCAGTTGGTGCTTAGTCAGATCCTCTAAGCTCATCATCTAATGCATTGTGTTTGTCAACTTTATATGTGTGTATATATGTGTGTTTTCTACTATTTTTAAATTCTTATGCTAACAGTTTGGTTGACATTGACGTATACGCCAAAATGTATCATTTCTCACTTATCATCGTATTGTATTTGTTATTTATAGAAATATTAAAACAGTGAACGGTTTACTCGATTCAGTACTGACTGGGCATTGTGGTACATTTTAAAAAATATGTAACTCCTTGGCCAAGGCAATTATGTGAACACATCTTAATCAAAATATATTGAAAAGTAAACGGCTTTAGGACATATTCCCAAGTAGATCGTTATCCCGTCCAGACGCCTTCCATTTTAAGTAATTCTCGAAAATTTCGTTACTATTTCAACAAGAATGTTTTGAAAATCAAGCGTAATGTTCTTATGTTTTGAAAATAACAGAATATAGAGAATGTTGTGACATTTCGGAGAATTCCAATGGCAATTTGACTATCGTTCGAACCTTGGCTCTTATATAGTTGCCTATAGTTAAAAATAATCGTGTCTGCTAGTCATATAATTCGTACTTCGTAATTCGTAATTCGTACTTCATAGTCATAGATATGATACGTCATTTTACATTCAGTTGCCTTTTGTTTCACCCATTGTAAGAAAAGAAAAATAACAATGCACCAAAATAACTGGCTTAAAATTGGTTGTTAACAGACTTTGAATACACTAGTTAACATGTCTATATTTCATTAGACCATTGTGAATTAGATCGGCCAGAGCAATTCTTTAATGAGACTTTTAACAGTATACAGTCTGCTTAGAATCTGACGTAACTTGCATTATCTGGCTATTTCTAAAACATATATTCTAAATAATCCCATTCTGGAATCTGTTATTATATAATAGTATTGAACCTCTATTACTTTATTTATATTTTCTTTAATCAAACTAATATTTTCTATATAAACAGTTCATTTTATTTCCATACACAGTTTTAAAGCTGATCATCTTAAGTTTCCTTTAAGTAAATATTATAGTCGAGATACAATACTAGTCCAAGTTTATTCAAGACAATATAATATTATATCAATGAATTCTATAAGATCACACGTTTTACTCCTAACGTTATTTACTTTGTTAACCGTGTCAGGTGCCATAAATGAAATCTCAACAGAACCAATTGCAGTTAACCAGAAGTACAAGAATGCCGCTGATGAATTATCGCAGCAACGGCTCCTTTCGCAATTACTAGATGTTACCTCAACTGGTACTTTTAACGAAACAAGCATCTATAATAGTCTTATTACTGAATCAACGAGAACACAATTAAACCAAATGAACAATACTTCAACAATGGCAGATAGTACATCAAGTACATCCGCAATGAATCCAGACAGCCAGATAACGTTGGCTCAACGATATAATATAACAAGTTCATATCATCCAAAAACATCCAGTTATTCCGGTAGTTCGAGTTCGACACATATAAGCACCTTTAGTAGATCGGATGACGGATTTAAAATGAATGTACGAGACTCGAGCGCATCCGGTCTAATTTTATTTGTTCTCCTATTTATATTCTAAACTAGTCGCTGATTAATAGTGTATACATGTTTCTTAATACCATAACTCTAACTCTTCCGTTAACAGTTTACTAAATTTATCACTACTGGAATTAGACTACAAATTGAAGCTTTGTTTATATGTATACTCGAAGATACATACATACATAAACAATTAACATTAATGCACAATTTGAATAGCGGATTTTAACTTTCTCTTTCTTCCCTTTTCGGGAAGTCTGTCGTTTCATTCATGGCCGAATTGGGAAAGAGCTTGCATCCTAGAAATAATGGTAGTTGTAAAGACAATAGTGACAATAATGTCAACAATGTTCTCGACAAAGATTATATTCACAGTTATAAATACACATGTATATATAAAAAGAGAGTTTTGATTAGGATACTGTTATTCACGTTAATAAATTTCTAGCCAAATCTGATACTAATATCTCCAAATAGCTAGATAAGACGAGCTAGAAAAAGTTAAACACATGTTGCTATTAAATTTCATATATTGCATTATAATTGTTTTACGTATTAGTTTGGGGTCTGACCTTCCCACTGTAACTACCACTGCTTTAGTTAAAGGAGTAGAGGTTACCAATTCTGCAGCTCTGGCTGAAGCCAAAACATTAGCTGCGAGTGCTGATTACGAATTTATTCTGACATTTTTGGAAAATATAGATAACGAGTTGGGTAGTTATAAATCTTATTTAGATGCTAATAAAAACACTCTACCACAAAAGGTGTTAAATTATTACTACCATTTAGCTAGCATTCAAAGTTCAATAAATTTGACTTCAGATTTTGCAAATGAGTTCCCTTTCACTGTTTTCCAGACATTTATAACACAGTTCCCATGGTATAGCTTAATGTTGTCAGAAGCCTCAATATCAACTTTTTACCTTCCAGAAGATTTTATAGCTCAGGCAAGCATATTGACTAGCACAATGGATACAGGTAGGTCTAGTATAATCATGACAAATTCATCTTCTTCTGCTATTGGTACTAATTCAAGCACTAATGCTGTAGCCACATCAATTGCTACTTCTAGTACTAATTCGAATACTACCTCTTCTACTCATAGTTCTTCGAGGAATTCTGCAAATTTGATGTTTAACAATATACCATTTATGTTATTAGCAGCTGTAGCTTTAATTTTTTGAAATCATTTTTAAGTTCAATTGCTATTCTTTTAATAATTCCCCCAAAATATTTTCAAGTCGGTCAACCTATATAAAACATATAGTTTTGTTAGTAATTGCATTCAAGCTTTTTATTTAAATGTTAGACTTGATACATACATATAACATAAAAGACGGATCTTTTATTTTTTTTAAAACTGTAGTTTTGCTAATATGATATTTGTTCTTTGATAAGTTAGATTTAGTAATATTTTCACTTGCAACTTTTGGTCCTTTAATGCAGTCAGTGAATTTAATAATACTACCAGTGTTTTCTGTTGTGTCCTGATTATTTAATTTAGGGGAGGTCCCGATTTTACTTAAGTTTTCGTCAATCGTTTCATTGTTAATATTTTGATCCATAAGAGGTGTTTTGATTAGGTTCGGTTCCGTGACAAAGTTATTAATTTTTAAATCACTTGGAGGGGAATGTTTTATGCTTTCAAAATTATTAACTGTACTTGTTTCTGCTTCGTTGATTACAAGTTGTTGGGTTTCCAACAAACCAAAATTATCGTTTGACTCTTTATTATCCTTTAATAAATCTTCTGCAGGCAACGAAGTAACATGTTCCAGAGTGTTATTCCTTAACATTTGAGACATTTTTAAAGTGCTACGAATCTGGTTATTTATTTGGCGGTTATCAAAAGTTGCGAAGCTGGGTCCTCTGATGTTATTTATATAGTTCATCGGTGGCAGCGGTTTAGGTGCTTGAAATTTTGCATTTTTGATCAAACATCCAAATTTATTTAAATTCTGTATGATTTTCTGATAATTCTCTTCGTTATTCAAAACCACTTGAAATCGTTTCATATATATTGTATCATTTGATCTTACCAAATATTTGCATGAAATTGTCGGATTAAGAGTTGTGAATTGTATCAGTTCTCGGTTCTGCATTATAGGGAAAAATATTTGTTCTGTCACCCCAATACTATCTAGCATAATCTCCAGTTTTACTGATAAATTTGGAAACACATCTATTCTCATATAAATATCTGTATTTTCTCTGTAATGTGACCAATTCTGTTTATCTATAGGGTTAATTATACTTTGAAATCCCAATGGTGCTTCAACAATGCTGTTGAAACGGGAGTAGGATAAAATTGGTATTCTGGTTGATTGTGTCATTTAATTTTGGCAAAAACAATGCAAGTAAGTACTTCAAATATAATTGCTAATACCTGCTTAGATTGTATACAGTTATCTTCTTATAATTGGATATTCAAGCATAAAGTTGCAAAGGATAAAACGTAATTAAAAATAGCCGCCAATAAAAAAGTTATATAGTTTAGTTTCTTATATTTATATATTTCATATTCTGTATCTTTTTGAACTTTAATCCGAACTTAACGCTAGGTTGAAAAATTATTATTAAAAAACATAAGAAAAGGTGATGAGTTCGATAATATATCAGTGTAATTGTTCACTTTGAAGATATACTTGGCAACAAAATTTACTCTGTAAACTTTTGTCACATATAAGGAAGGAACTAATATTTGAGCCGATATGGTTTATTTTTATACATCACAGCCTTTTCCAGATTCAATTCCACACCAGATCATTGTAGGAAAAGACAAATTTGAGAATGATCTTCTAATAAAATATGGTTATCGGGAATTGAACTATACATGGTTCCATGCTGATAACTATTCTAGTGGACATGTCTATTTGAAGTTATTAGAGAAAGAGAATTCTGTGAGTGATGTAAGCTCAGAGATTGTTAATGATTGTTTGCAACTTTGTAAATCTGAATCGATCCAAGGTAACAAACTGCCACAATGTAGCATCTTGATCACACCTTGGCATAATTTGAGGAAGAATAGGTTTATGAAACCGGGAGAAGTTTCATTTAAATCACAGAGAGCATGTACAAAACGAGATTGTTTTGCAAGGGATACAAAAATAATGAATAGACTAAATAAAACGAGGGTAGAATTGTATGAAGACGTAGAAAATATTCTACATGATGCTAAAAAATCTAAAAATCCAAATTATTTCACTGAATTAATTGCAAATCAACGAGATGAATTACTGGAGAGTGAGAGGCTACGAAAAGCAGAAAAGAAGCAAAACAAAAAGCAACAAAAGAAGAGAGAAGAAGAATGGGGAGAAGATATAGATAGCGATGAGATAAGTAAACTAGCTGCTATTTAATCGTTTAATAATTTATAGATATCATTAAAAAACAGAGTAAATAAATATATGGCCCATTATAGTTGCCAAACATCCATACCGGTTTGTTTTAAATTTATTTAGTTTCCAGTACTTCCTATTTCTAGAGTTACAGCACCAAAAACAAGTTATTATCAGAAACCTCCGACTGGAATTAACTCATTACCTTATCTGTGATTATTAATTCTAGAAACACTCAAACATCACCATATCTCTTATAATCTTATAATCTGGATTTCATGGATTCTGTTAAAAATGAAAGAAATGTCAATTCCATTACAGAAAAAAAGAAAAACAAAATATTCACATTCTTATTTTATAAAAAGGGCCAAGATAACAGTTTCTAATATTATAATCAAATCAATGGGATTGTAGTTAATCATTAGTGTAGTCAATCGGAAATAGGTTTGTTTATTTAAATTGCAAATAGGACTTCAAACGGAAATTAACTGATGTTCTGCCCACGTCAACTACCTCAACGTTCGAGTATTCCAGCTAGGAAAAATAATCTTCCAGAAGGAGTGAATGATTATGATATAATAGCATCTGCGATGATTCCAACTGCAAATCTATTGTTGATGTTGACTCCGACAAGAGTGTTAATATATAATTTTAAACCATTGGCCATCATTGCTGTTCACGAAAGATCATTAGACTCGTTTAACGACTTTGGATTAAATAAAGGCATATCCACTTCTAATATAACTGTCGGTGATGATGGTGGTTTAGTTTCAACAGATGGTGTAGATACTTTGCCTTATCATTCAGGAAAGATATTATTTTACCTATCCACAGAGTCTAATTATATACTGGCGTATAACCTCATAAGGGATTCTTCGCCAGAAACATTTTTCAACGATTATGCATTACCTGTAATCCAAAATGATACAAAATTAGTAGAAGAAGAATCACAATATGATCAAGTCATTGATAATGACATTTTAGTAGTATTCGAAAAAAATAAACATAGCAGAGTTATACAGAATGGATTTGGCACCCGTAGGGAGATTGGATTTTTGCAATATCTGACTTCTTCACCAGAAATGTTGTATGAAATGCCTGTGAGAAGAGTTGAACTTCGACTAAAAGTAATATTAAAGTTCGATTATAAAATATTAGATTTCATGGGATTCAAGTCGCATAAAATGGATAATGTCGGAATTTTAGAGAATGGCCTGTTCTTATTATTTCCTCATGGATTACAAGTATTGAATTTAAAAGATTTTAAGTTGAGTGACTATGAACTATTAAGCATTGATGATGGTATAAAACTTGAGACATTTAAAGATAAACTACTTATTATCTCTCAGAAATCAGAAACAAATGATTTAACATTGAATGAAATATATCTCAAATCGAAAACAGTTATCAGTAAGCAATTTTTGAGTCATAAAAACTTCAAAGATTATTTTACTATTGGCAATTATATAGCTGTGATTTGTCCTCAAAAGATTGAACTATATGATATATTTTTATTGGATTTAGTATTATCTTGGGATACTACAATACCAATTCAATTTTGTAAAAAATTTGACGAAAACTCGATATTTGCAGTATTATCAAACAATTCATTTTATATATACTCGATATTTGGTAACGTTTTATTTACAACGGACGAGGATGGGGTTGAGGATGATAGCTATGATAGACCTGCGGGTGTTGAAGAAGCTAAACAGTCATTGATGTATTCAGGGTTTAATTACTTTGATAACACGTTAATAGTCACTACTAATAAAGGGAAGTATGAGACATGGCAAATGTGGAACGAATTTCCCGGAAATATGTTTGATTTCCGTTACTCCAAATCATATATTATGGCAAATAAAAATGATTTTGCACTAGTATTTCCCACAGATATCAGGAAGGGATCAGTCGATATGATATGCACAATTTCATTACCGACTAAAACATTTAATAATTATGTTACTCTTGTATCCATTGCTGGTAATTCAATTTTGACAGCAATTTATATTTCTAATAAAAATATATTGTTAATGTACAATATGGTGGCTAATATATGGTTTTCATTTAACCATCAACATGTTCTGAATATGAACTGGATAGGAAATAACTATTTACTTTGTCATTTAAAGAGAGATGACGGAGGTGTGTATTTAGCATGTTTGAAACTTCCATATGATAAAATTGACGCTGATGACATCAATAAATATGTGATATGGATATATGATATAAATGATGATGATAAATTTGTAAAATTTGTTACCAATACATTGTTCAAGTACAAACAAATAAAAATAAAAAATACTGTAGCAGTAGAAACTGCAACACTATTTGATAAATTGCATAAGACTGCGGAGATATTGCTCATTTACGAAGATTCTTTAATAATTTATGACATCATTTCACAAATAGACGTTAGTGGTTTCAATATTATTAAAAAATTCCATAATTACATGCATATTAAACTACCAAAGGGCTTAAGTGGTAAAGACATTGAATGGGCTACCAGTTATCATAACGGTCTGTTATTATTTTGCAATAATAAGATAGTCAAGTTATATGGTGCTGACGGAGATGAAATTAAGAACCCAACGATATGGAAATTTGATGTTCTATTAGAAAATGTTGAACGTATACTTGATGTTTTCAAGGATTTTATATATGTGGTTCAAAAAAATTCCACAGTTATGTTTACTTTGAAAGAATTGTGGGAAGGTAATGAACCAATGTTGTCGCTACCTATAGAGGAGTTTTACCCTATAATTGTTTCTCCGGAATCTGCAATAGTACATGGACTTGATGTTATTTATAAGAATTCAGCAATTGAATCGAATAATGGAACTCAAACGAATGCTACATGTAAATTGAATCTTAAGAATAGGATATTTTTAGATGAACTGATTAGTATTGAATTGAAGAAAGGCATTGATAAACATGATATCAATTCGAAATACAAAACTTTGAACCATTATAAATTTTCATTAGAGAAACTTTTATCGCATAAAATATTGGAGAATGAAAACTTAGATGATATAATTGAATTGATCAAGATATCACGGGAGAATGAAGTCGACGGTATCATAAGAATCAATGAGACGACGATGTTGGAGATTATCAGTAATTGTCTAAGAAAAATTGAAATCAAAAATTGGGAGTCTCTATTCAAGAGCCTGAAACTATCACCGCGCGATCTCCTAGATTTGTGCATCGAGAACAACGAAATGAAAATACTGGGTGTTTTATTATTAGTATTTTTAAATTGCAACGAGAACGATATCATACAAGACATTGACGGAGATAACAAAAAGAGCAAGAATAAAAACAGGAACAAAAACAAATCGAAACGAAACGCTCAGAATCAAAGTGATGTAACAAGCGATAAAAACTCCTTGTCATATGTACTACGAGATGAAGAATTGATGTTACAAATACTCAAACTTCTAGTGACGGGTGCCGCAAAAAGCACAGAGATCAACAAAGCTGCCGAAGCGTGGGATATGTGTTTCCAATTGATACAGTTCCTGAAAGAGCTTGATAAAGAGAATAAGACGAACCTAGTCGATAAAGCCATGGTGGTGTTAAAGAATTGATGTGTCTGTGCATATATATATATATATTTATATATATTGTGACACTAGCACACTTGCTAGCGGCCGTCTCTTCCACGTGACTGTCCACCAATCGACTCGGTTCCCCCTCCTCCCCCGTCCGATAAAATACGGCCTCGCAACACAGAGAGATGCTCGCAGCAGGGAACACCTCCCCATTCTCTCGAAAAACAGATTGTTGTGCGCACTTTTCTTCGCTGACAGCACCAGACCGCCTTTCTTTTTGTTTATTTAAGAAAGCTGTCCCAGAAACCCGCGTAGGGAAAGGCCTTCGAGAGGTTGCTTGCTGTTCGAATTGACAAAAGGTTATTTCGCAGATTCGATGAAATAAATAACGTCGAATTATGAACTAAGCTGTAAGAAACTTATTTGACATTGTTGCTAACTTGTCCACTCGCGATCTAAACAACAAGTATATATATATATATATATATATGTGTGTGTGTACATGTGCATATTTGCATGTATAATGAATTTATATATTTCTTTGGTAAGTTAATTGTTCATTTTCGTGTTATTGGGGAAGGAACGCAGACTCTATCATAAATCAATCATTGTTACATACAGGTTCAATGTCAGAACAAGTTGAAGCCACCTCAGCACCATCGCAACCTCATTTACAAACCGTTGGATTCGATCCAAGGTTCCCAAACCAGAATCAAACTAAACATTGTTGGCAATCATATGTCGATTATCACAAATGTATCAACATAAAGGGTGAAGATTTCGCTCCTTGTAAAGTGTTTTGGAAAACTTATTCTGCTCTATGTCCAGTTGACTGGATCGAAAAATGGGATGAGCAAAGAGAGAAAGGTACCTTTGCTGGTGATATCCAAAACATTTAGTTTGGTTTTTGACTAATTTTTCAATTACTCACCTTTCTAACACTTTGTTGTCTGGTGTTATCACCTTCGTTTCCAAACAACACTGTTTTCCAAGTAAGTCTGTATATTCTTTTATTTTTCACCAAGACAACCCAATCATGTTTTATTATCATGTACGTATTTACATTTATATATATCTTTATATACATATATACATATAAATATATGTGTATGTTGTCGCCATTCTCTTTTGTTTTGCATGGGACATCTAATAAAATAACGAAAATAATATTCATTTTCAACTCATCTATTCGTTAATGTCATCTATCAATTTTGATGGAATGTTCTGTGAGCAAAGAAACCAATTGTTATATCTTCATATTGAACTTTGCAACTATGTCTTTTACCTTTTAGCGCTCGGTCATATCTCACCATATTATAGCGCCTGATAACCTAAAAAAAGTATAGACATATAAGAAAGCGTATGCTAACCTCTAAGATTACAACCTTAAATTCAGTATTGATAGAAGACATACATATATATAGGAGCCAGGTTCTGAGTTTGGAATGTCTGACAGCTTGTTTGAATGCATCTGGAGTAGTCTGGATTTTCTTGTTGCTAATAAGTGCACCAAGATAGATATATTTTCAGATCAAGTCAATGGCGGCTATTCTTTTTTGTATGTTAGAGGAAATAAGTTATTCTCTCAAAGGTCAAATTTAGGATACCTAAACAGGTTGAATAGGGCTCTTGAGTTGAAATTAGGAGATTACAGCGGATATTATGATATACACAGTTCATTTCATGATAAGAGGAGGGACATTAGCTTGGTGTGTCCCAATTTTGCGACTTTTGTCAATTGTGAGATTGAACCAGAATTTGAGCAAACCTTTGCCATAATGATTAAAACAAAGGAAACCGAAAATGTTGGTCAACAAGCTTCTAGTTTGAGTTTTGACTGGGATGTCATTTTTCAATATATAGTAATAAAAAGGGAAATACAGTATAAAATAAATATTGGTCGTTTTAATACTAACAAAAATATAATTTTCAACACTAGTCTACTAAAGCAATTTAACAAAGATTTGAATATAGAACATGCTTTTGGCCATGCTTGTAGTACTAAAAATGGCTGCCTCGATTATGACATTTCTAAGTATAAGGTAAGGATATCCGATGAATTTTCAATAGATATTCGTTCATTCAACGATAGACTAAGGGATAAAAAGCACACATATCTAAAAAAGATATATCTATACATTAATAAGGAAATTGGTAGATGTCTAGTTGATGAACTTGTTGGCACGTCCAATACTTTTTGGGGAATGATTTTTTTCAATTTTAATGTTTTGGATTCCAGGAATTTCATTCAGAGGAGCATTGAAATAATGAAAAATATTAAAAAAATTAAAAAGTAATTTACCAAGTTAATCATAAACAACCCCAAAAATATATTCAATAAAAACCGCTAGGAAAAATCTAAATAAAAACTTTACAATAAACAAAATAGCTTCGTATGAAACATCTGCTATAAATTTGCGCAATCTCCGAGAATTGTTTTCCTATAACGAGAATGGAACTCAGGATATGTCCAAGGAACCGATTATTTCATCTAATGCTTCTCAAAAAGAAAATCCAAATCTTCAAATTAAAAGGCAAGATGTATCAACTCGAAATGAAAGGCTAGACGCAGTTACACTTCCAGAACACAACGCACTACGCTTCGATAATTTAAATTCTTTAAATCACGAAGATGACACAATATATGTAGATGACAGTAATCATGCCACAGTTCTTGAACAAGAAGAGAAAACAGAAAACACGTCAGATGCCAAACCATTCAAAAAAAATCAACTTCTTGATGACCCAAACTGGTCATTTGACCTTCTGGATAGAGGGGAAATAACACTTATTGATAAAGATGAGATTAAAGATTATTTAAATGAAGAACAACCCAAAAATGAAATCGATGTACCACAGTATTCTTCATCACCTTTCCCAGACAATACAAATGAAGATTTGGAGTTGAGAGAATACTCTAAACTTTCAAATCCGTTTTTGCTGTCAAAACTACGAATATCAAGAACTTCGAATTCATTTTATACATAATCCAAATTCAAATAGTTACCTCTAATCAGAATCACGCTCATGCACACACGCATAAATATATAACATCATATTAATTCTAAAGAAATATATTATGTTGAAAAAAAAAGTTGTATCTTAGTTTAAAATTATATTTACATGTGTTCGTTTTATTTAATTAGTTTATCCTATTTTCATACCTTCAATGGTAAACACCTTCGAATTCAGTTTTAGTAGTAATTTCATTTATTTTACTCTTTGTTTTTATCAAGGGCTAATTGAATCTTTTTCTGAACCACCTTATCTCTTTCGTGATCTAAATACTTGGTATCTAATTGATAAAATAACAGACATTCTACCATTTTTGAACGTTGTTCATTGCAGGCTGGAAAAACTGCAAGACCATGTGCCTTACTACAAGTAGCCATGGCATCAACATACTCATGGCACTTCGAATAAGCATAATCTTTTAGGTTTTTACGAGCTTCTCCATCATCCTTTGGTCCTAGTACCCACATTGGCAATCTCTTACCACGAGATTCATTATTTTCTGCCATTCTTAAATAATAAAACAAATTTATTAAATTAGATCAACACTATGATATCCTAATATGCTAGTGATTATCTTCTATCTACAACTATAATGTAAATTACTTAACTGTTGCAGTACATTTGGTTTTTATACGATGAACATTGTTCGTTTTTTGTCGTTTTATATATTTTGCGAAATCTAAAAAATAATATTCTTCCTTAATGAAATTTGAATTCTCAAAAATTGATTAAAGCGTATAAATCAATCATTAATAAATTGTTTGAATCTAATTCATTGTACGTTGGTTTAAAAAATATATAAAACTTAGTCGCTTTCTAAACATACCCTTTACATCATTGAATTTCACAGAAAAGTAACATATTAAACTATTAATACAAGATGTTTGGAGCATTTAAACCAACAAATTCTCTATTAGGTGGTCTACTATGGAAGAACCCATGGAGGATGTCAAGACCTCAAAAGCAAAGATTAAGAAACAGATTAAAGGCTGTTGATAAGAATATTAGCGAATTGACTCTAGGTTTGCATTTAAAAACTTGTGAAAGTAAAGGTATATCATATCAAGAGGGGCTAAAGATGAAGACACTATTTGAGCCAAACAACAGACTGCTGCAATCTTTGAATGATAGTTCAATATTTCCAAAGGAGCATGAAATGTCACCAAAAGATAAATATACAGTTTTCAATAAGAAATCTCCAGGTTACAGGAAGAGTGTTCATAAGGTACCAAAATGGACAAAATTGTCATTAAGAACAAATCCAGAGGGATTTTAAGACTATTTTATTAGTAGGCTAACTTTTGTTAGCACTACAACTACTCCAATAAGTTTTGCAATTTCTAAAATAAAAAACAGCATGCCAGTATGGTATTTGGGCAGTGAAAACTTCCTATATTATTATTCTTCAATTATCAAAATAAATAGTACCTGTATATAATTCTGAACCTCTATTAATTATATTTTTTGTAAATTAATATTCATGTTGTTATATTAATTAATCTATTATATATCCAAAGCACAAACTGCAAACAACTTGATATCATTTGATTGAGTCCATTACTGATTTGGTTAGTTCCAGATCTGAATTATTTTGTGCTGGAATATGGTTTTGAGATAATTGTCTGTGAATTTCAACAGCTTCTGCATGTAATTCCTCTTCCTCAGAGGCAGATGAACATGATGAAGTTGAGTTAATCTCTGGTAAATCAACCAAATCACCATTTCTGGATTCATTTGTAACATAACTTTTTAGTTCACTATCTCTTTCATTATAATTATGTCTTGAGACAATAGATGGACTTCTCTTATGAATAGATGCCACTGCAACTGAATTTTTTCTTGGTGTTCCGATAAGGTTTTCAGGTTTTATAGTATGCTCCGAAGTTATTGATGCATATTTTTTAAAGTTATTCGAATTAAAGTACTTACTCAATAACCTATAACTTGGATCATCAATTGGGGTGAAAAATTCAATAAATTTTAAAACTTTATCTATAACTAAGACGTCGACGTCATTACCCCAAATTAAATCTAAATGTTCATGGTTATCAATTTTAATATCAAACACTCTTTTTGGTGGTAAATTGGCCTTCATTACATCGATATCAACTAATGAATCAGAACCCCCATATATCAATAAAATTGGGACTTTAATATTAGTTCTCGTTGGAAACACTGGGATTAAGTATGGTCTGGATAAAGAATTAAACATGTCATCAGGTTCTTCATATAGTTGAAATTTCTGAGATCTTAATATTTGAAACCAATGCACAATACACTTTACTGAAGTGGTAGAATATAACTTTGAATATGATATAAATTTTTGTTTTATTGTAATATTTTTTGAATTCCAATTGAACAACATTATATTTGCTACATCAATTAATGTATTGAAAAGTTTTGGATGTAACGTACGTCTCCAAACTGTTGCTGAAGGTAGAACTATATTTCTACCAAAAAATAAATACATTAATTTCGGTGTAGCTTTCACAATTTTATCAACAATTCTATTATGTAGACCATGTGGGGTCATTGCAGGAGCAATCGCAATGAATTGAGAAATCTTTTCATTTAATTTCTTGTTAATAGATAAAGCTGCAAACATTTGCGCAGAACCTTGAGAAAATCCAATACATGTAACCTGTTCAGCATTAACATTTTCTAAAATATAATTAATAGTGTTTGGAATATCAAAATAAGCAAATTCATCAATAGAAAAATTCCAAAATTTAGGAGAACCTGGTTGTAAAAACACATGAGCAGTGGAATATTTATTACCTCTATTGTTGCCCATCCACACATCATAACCTAAATCATGTAAAACAAAAGGTAGATTTTTATGCCTCTCGACATTACAACACCATATATCGGAACACATTAATAAACCATGATGTAAATAAGCAACCTTTGGAGTTACTTCTGTATCATGTAAATCCTTACGTGGAGGAATTCTATGAATTGTTAATATATAATCATCTTCAGTTCTTACTAAATAATCCTCTACTTCCACATTAAAAAGTTTACACATCTCATGGATGGAAGGAGCTAATCTTAATTGAGTGTCAATCGGCACTTCATTGACAGGGATATCCATAGCAGGATTGCTTGTGAATAGATGTTGGAATAGCCATGTAATAGAATTAATCAATTTAGTTGGGATAAATTGTAGAATAGATGAGGTTACAAATTCGATATAGACCAGAATTATAATAAAATAATCCGTCAGATTTAAACGACTGAGAAACGGTAAGATCATGATTGAATAGTTCCTTGTTTTCTATCGTAACTTGACAATATATAAACATTCATGTATTTTCAACAACAGTCATTAAAGGCTCAAGAATATTCTTATAAGAAGTCTTAAATTGTTTTATAATAAAGATAATTCAAAAAATATCTTTATGGTTTTGAACAATATCTTTTACATCTCGTTTATCCAAAGACTAAAAAGAAGACATTAACCCGAAGAAAGACATGTCATGATGTTGTTGCTGTAAGACATCTATTAAGACGAATGTGTTTTAAAATGTCCTTAAACACAAGATCTTTCAGTTGACGTGATGATCGAAGGAGATGATCGAGGTTAGATGTTCGAGTTGAATGCTGTTCGAGTTAAATGTTTAATATCCAACACAATGCAAGCGAAGTGCCACAAAAGTTATATGGGAACATATCACCCATAAGTGTATGCGTGTATTATCTACTGATATCTGGATCAGAACTGGATGAAGAGGTTGTAACTTACTTACTATATTTTCAATCAGAAGGAACTCAAGTCTGTTCATCCTTTACTATAGTTATAAAGGATTTCTGCATCTTCCTGTGTCACACACGGTTGTATTGTGTTCTCGAAGACTTGATAGTTCGCTGAAAAGGCGATTATGCAATGAATATAAAATCGAAACTACCTGCGTATATATTACCTACGATGGTAGCAAGAGTTGTAGATATTAATGATTAGAGAAAGTCAAAATAGCACTTATTTAGATACAATCTCGAATGAGAGAACTGGCTCTCTGTTATTGATCTTACTTAATCTAGGGAACACAACACCTGCCATCTCTCTTTATTAATCAACATTGATCATCATGCATTGTAAATATCTTGTCTATTCAAATCTTATTACCATTAGCTTATGTGTTAAGAGCTGGTAATCATTAATAGTCACTGTAACAAATTGTCAATTTTGTCATTAAAAGTTTGAGTTTTTAAAAAAATCTCAGAAATGAAAATTTAAAGGATAGTTATAACATAAAATGATAAACTTTATAGAGAGTTTTAAATGATTTTATATTGAACGACAAACATATTAGAAGAGGTTATAGATTCATTTAATACTACTATATCAAACTTTTACTTGTGTTAGTCATTTTAACTTGGTATTACGTATTCCGGAGTGAACTGTATTATTTTACATTGTGGATAAACGAATAAGGAAATCAATAACATATCAATCAATAAGGAATACTATGTGGTCGTATATATTTGGCGGTTCAACAGCTGGCAGAGGTAAACAAAAAGATTTACCAAAAAAGGCTATTGTTGAACTGAGAGAACATATAAATTTATTGAATAAGAAACAGACACATCTGAACACTCAAATCAATCAACAGGTTTTGGATGCTAAAACTTTTTTGAATAAAGGAAATAAAATACAAGCCAAAAACTCTTTGAAGAAGAAGAAAATATATGAAGCCCAGTTAGACAAGTTAGAAAACACTATAAATTCATTAGAGCAGCAATTGTTCTCTATCGAAAGTGCCAATTTGAATTTGGAGACAATGAAAGCAATGAAACAAGGTTCGCAAGCTATGAAAGCCATCCATAATGGTTTGAATATCGATAAAGTCGATGAAACTATGGATGACATAAGGGAACAAGTGGAATTGGGTGATGAAATTAGTGAAGCTATAGCAAGGCCATTATACGTTGGTGGTATGAATGGTATTATGGATGATGAAGATTTAGATGAAGAATTAGATTTATTACAGCAAGAAACAGAAGCAAATAATATGATGTCAGAACCTGTCATAAGACAAGAAGTTAAAGAAACAAAGATGGACCTACCAAATGTGCCAAGCGAAAAGTTAAAATCTCTCTCCATCAGTGAATCTAATCATCAAGAAGAATCCCTTCACGAAGAGGAGGATGAAGATGAAGATGAACGTGCATTAAGAGAGTTACAAGCAGAAATGGGACTTTAATATATAGCTAGCTTTATAAAGGAAGTTAATAATCGAAACAGCTCCCTATGCCATAAGAAAATAAACTAGAAAACGAGTAATGGCAACAATTAATATTAATATTTCACTAACTCTAAAGAAACATGAAGGTTTTTTAATGTGTACATATATGACTTCTATAATTTTATAATTATACTAAATATAATAAGATGAGATAAATAATAGAAAAGAAAAAATATGTGTTTTAAATATGAATTAATTGTTTAATACATTTAGGTACAAATTAATTACATGCTCTATATTTAATTATGCATAAAATTGAAACTTTAATCCTATGATAAATGTAATATCAATTAACTAGTACCCAAATTAGGAAAAATACGAATATAATGAAAAAAATCTTCACAGTTAACCATCTGTTACTCTTAATTCTATCAAAGTATTTCACTAATTCCCTTTGTGCACCTGTAATATTTAAGTCAATATCATTGACGTTTTCGTCAATTCTTTGGATGGTCTCACCTTGCTCTTGAACCATGGAAGCTAATTGTTGAAATAAACTACCAACTTCTTGAATTGTAGATTCTATTGTTTCCATAGCTCTATCTCTCTCTTGTAAATATGCATTGTCCATCGTACCTTCTTCCATTTGCAATAAGAGAGACTGTGAGTTTTGAGATAATGACATAAGTGTATTATCATTTTTGTTTGATGTCTTATTGTACGAAGTATTATTTGATTCATCATCGATGAGGTTTGATAGAAATGGATTCGAACTATTATAAGATGTTAAATCATTGCTTTCATATGTGTTACGATTATCTGATTGTCCTTTATTATTTCTTGTATCATTTTCAGAAGCGTCCACCGATATCTTTGCCCACCTTTCTTTATTAGCAATTTCAAGTCTTTGTCTTTCTTCTAATACATTTTTAAAATCTCCAGAAATATTTTTCATTTTAGTATTTAATAAATTCATAACATTTCTGGAATGTAAAATCGGACCATCTTTTGAATCGTGACTACTATTATTACCACTAATATTATACTTGTTTGCTCTTTGGAATTTACTTAATTCTACTAAATTTTGTTCTATCGAATATATTTTTCTTTTGATTAAAAAGGATAATTCTGCAATCTCAACCGGGTTATCATTAAACATAGGCTTTCTCTTTGCTAGAATAGCCAACTTGGACAACAATTGAGCAGCACTTGAAATTTCATGAGCGATACCAGATGCTCTCAATTGAAATTCAGATTTTTTGCCATTAGAAGAATCATTAGTACCAGCCTCTGCATTCAGATTTTTTTTTTCATTTGGTATTATGTTTTTATGCTGCTTTTTGACTACGAGTACACATTGCTGGAACTCATTGGTTCTATCCTTGATATCCATTGTTTACTATCACCTGTTTACCTTTAAGTACACACAGATGCAGTTTTATTCAATTTTATCAGATCTTTCTAAACAGCGCCTCTCTTTGTATTTCTGTCAAAACAAAACGATATCTCTCTTTTATTAAAACAAACAAACAAACCTCAGTGAAAGAATTTATAGCAAACAGAATCCTAAATACCCTTCTAAAGCTTTCCACCCTTCTATCAACCTGCCATCTACTCATCGCAGTATTACAGCTTTAGTTTATTAAATATCTAGTGATAGTTTGATGAACTTAATTTTGTTGTGTGTTGTTAAAATTGGGATCAATTGTATGTCATGTGACGCAAATTTTTTTTTCATTTTCAGAAAGCATTGAAATTTCAGAATCACACTATAAATGAAATAACGAAATCGAATCAATGAATAAAGGGAGAATGAGTATATATAAACTAAGTAATATTAAATTTGAGTTGGCTTGAATAAAAATGAGTTTATATTACATGCCAGTTTGATAATAACCTAAGTAATTGCTATTCCTAATTTGTTAAGTTTTAAATTTAATAATTGATTAGCTTGACGAAAAAAAAGTCACCTAATTGTGTCTTTTTTATTTTTATTTTATCATTTCTAAGACTCAAGGGTTATCTTTTGCTACCATCTTAAGCTTATAGATTTATATGGTTATTTTGTACTGAATGAGGTACACATAGTCTTCGAATTTAGACAATCTACCTATACACATTAACATGATGGAATATTTTAATGTTTCTAATTATAATACCGATGTTGTTTTGAATTATTTTAATTCCTTTTCTTTAAATGGTACTTTCAATGAATATAATGCTACTAATTATGAATTCATAACACAATATATACAACGATATGGTGTTTTTCAATCCATCTATGATTATTTGATGAATGGTTTAATAATTCCAATTTATTTAGTCTTTCAAAGGATTTTTCAAGTACCAAATTTGTTGGATTCAATTGTAAGAGTTCTGCTTTATTTGTTCAGCAATTATGCTGCCGGTCTAATTATATCATACATTTTTATTAATAGGTTAATTGTGATGTCCTCATTGAGATCTAATACTAATAAAGTAGTTCTTCCTAAATCATCGAAGTGGTTATTACACCTCTCTGCTATTGTTCCGCTATTATATTTACTATTACAATCCTTGACACAAATTAATTTCGTCAAAATAGAACACATTAATGCACTACATACTGATGTCTATTTACCAATGACTTTTGCATTATTATTGTATTCTCAATGCATCGAGTTTTTTTATAATTTTACTACAAATAGTAAATTACTGGAAAAAAATGATAACTCAACTCTAGAATTGTCATTACAATTATACACCATGAATGCATCCTATGCATTATTTCAGAAACAATCTCATGGGTTTATATCACTTGATATCGATTTTATTATCATTGATAGAATAGGGATCCATATAATAGAATTATTTGGTCTCAGAAGATATAGGTTGTTAGAGAATTCAGCTGTTAATATTACCCAATTATTGGCATTGCTATATGAATCATCAATATATGGAATATTATCAATTCCTTTCTATACATTATTCAAGTGCAGTACAAAAATTATTTCATTATTTACTATTTTATTAATTTTTACTATCCAATGCTTAAAATGGTTTGTCGAATACTTATCTGCCCCATTCATCAATCTGATAAAATCAACACAAAACTCTACAATCAATAAATCCCCAATACATTTATTTACGGATATTAGAAAGAATTTATATTATGATCCAGAACAAGAGTTCATTTCGTTCTTATACAATCTATTATTACTAACCTGTAATGGAGGTAATATCATATCAACTGATACAGACAGTTTCATTTTACGCGGTGAGGAATTGTTGATGAAGGACTCAGCTGCTTCTAAAACTCTCCATATTCCCGAATTAAATAATAAATTTATGGTTAGCGGCTATTTAAACGAATTATCCACAATTCCAGATGATTTGATTTTATCTTCTTCATCCGCCAACACACTTCCTGCAAAAAATAGTAAAAACCTTAGAGGCATATCATCATCTATTATTGTAAGGATAAAAATGATATTTACAATTGTAAAAAAATTATGTTTATCATTTATGTTTTTTGGTTATCATAACAATAACCTTATTAATCATACCTTAAAGAATAAAAAACCAACCAACAAGAAGTCAAAAGATTTAAATTTGTATATAACCGAAAAAAATTATACAAAATTCTTAACGAGACCAGCAGATGACGCAAATAACAAATATCGAAACTATTTGTTACTACCGGATGAAGATGTAACAAGAGATTTTGATCTGGAGTTATTTCAAGAATTGAATGATAAATACAATAAAGACAAGCATATAAAGTACGAATACTTAAAAGACGATCCTGAGGAATTAAAAGAAGAACTAGTAAGTATTTTAATACCAGACAATAATGAGCAACCGAATTCATCCCACTTACCACAAATATGGGAAGGCATTGCGACTAACATGCGACTAACAAGATCCCAGTTTGGATCAAGATATCCAGAAAGAGTATTTGAACAAACTGTTCTAGAACGTCGCCAATTTTGTCAAACACTTAGTCAAGAACTTTCAGATCCTGTCATCGATGAGTATGAAGAGGAGGAACAGTATTCGACTTTATGCCTTATCTGCAGGTTTAATAAACGGTCAATAATCCTATGGCCTTGTAGATGTTTATCTTGTTGTGACATGTGCAGAGATTCATTAGGGCACAAAGGGTTTCAGAAGTGCTTTACTTGTGATTCTGAGGTTAATGGATATAGTATTGTACATAATGTTTAATATTTTTCTTTATGATTTTATTTCTTTTTAACAGGTACTATACTTATTTTGAAAAATAATAAACTGCATATATTAACCTGTAAATTATTTGATAGTTTCCAATAAATATACTAATTGTAAACTATATGTTAAATATAACAAGAAAATAATACGATAAGAATATATACTACATTATTCGATAAACTTTATCTTATTAAAGGCATTAAGTAAATATAATAAAAGTATTTGACATTAGGGTTTCATTAAATCACTGAATATATATCAATGGTGGAATAGACGACATGGATTCTCAATATATATCAAATCCTTTGAATCTGCAACTTTGAAAATTTCTTTATCCATAACAGAACCTGTAGGAGCACAAATATATTTGACACCAGATCTGACAGCTCTGTAGACATTGTCTGGAAATGGGAAGAATGCATCTGATGACAATGAGACATTATTTAATTTCGATAACCATTCTTTTCTTTCCTCAATCGATAAAGGTTCAGGGATTACTTCAAACTTAGAATCAAAGTCCTCTTTTTCAGGTCCTTCAGTTGGGATTTGATCTGTAACGTACACATCGATCGCATTGGATTTTGATGGTTTCTTAGTACCTTTAGCAAATTTAAAAGCCAAAACTTTTGGATGTTGTCTTAACCACCAGTTATCTGCTTTATCAGCAGCTAGCCTAGTACAATGGATTCTTGACTGTTGGCCCGCACCTAAACCGATAACCATACCGCTTTTAGCGAAACAAACAGAATTTGATTGCGTGTATTTAACTGTTATGGAAGCTACAATTAAGTCAAGGATGGCAGATTCCGTCAATGTTTTGTTTTTAGATACAACTTCCCTAAATGAGTATTGATTAATAATTGCATTGTTTCTCTTTTGTTGTAAATTAACACCATAAACGGTTCTTGTTTCCATTAAACCTGGTTCATAATTTGGATCAATTTGAAATATACAGTATTTACCATTTTTCTTTTTCTTCAGGATTTCCAAAGCTTCTGGCTCATAACCAGGAGCAATGACACCATCTGAAACTTCAGTAGAAATAATTTGTGCGGTTGGAACATCGACAATATTGGATAAAGCAATCCAATCGCCGAAAGATGACATTCTATCAGCACCACGGGCTCTTGCATATGCACATGCCAATGGAGATAAGTTTTCTATATTCTTAACAAAATATACTTGTTTTTCGACATCAGAGAGAGGTAAACCAACGGCTGCGCCTGCTGGAGAAACGTGTTTAAACGAAGCGGCAGCTGGTAAATTCAAAGACGCCGACAATTCTTTGACTAACGGCCATGAATTCAAAGCATCCAACAAGTTAATGTAACTAGGAGTACCGCATAACACTTTAAACGGCAATTCTTCTTGTAAGGAGACATATGCTTGTGCTGGTCTTTGATGTGGATTACAACCATAACGTAAAGGCAACTGTGATTTATCTTCCGAGTATTGTTTTCTAAAGAAATCAGAAATTGCTGAGTCGTAATCTGCGGTATGTTCAAATGCTTTCAAAGCTAACGTATTCCTTAGCTCTTGAGAAACTTTCCCATCCGTTGATAAATCCTTCAAGAACATGGCATAATCGCTTGGATCCGACAAGATTGTGACTCTCGAATGATTTTTTGCAGCTGCCCTTAGTAAAGTTACTCCACCAATATCTATTTCTTCGACTGCTTCTGCCATAGTAGCTCCAATCTTTGCGATAGTTTCTTTAAAAGGGTACAAATTGCAAACCACGAAATCAATTTTTTCAATGTTTTGTTTCTTCAAATCATCTTCATCACTCTCTAAGTTTCTTGCTAAGATACCACCGTGAACAGCTGGATGCAACGTTTTAACTCTACCACCTAGCATTTCTGGAGCATGTGTGACATCTGAAACATCTTCAACTGGGAAACCTGCTTCCTTTACCATCTGCGCCGTGCCACCCGAAGCCAAGATCCTGACATTATTCTCGACCAAGCCTTTAGCTAAGTCTAAAAGACCTGTCTTATCGTATACCGATAGAATAGCAGTTTGTCTATAATTTGGCATTGTATTTCTTCCAACGTGAGCTTATATTATTTTATGTAAGAATGCAAAAATCATACACCAATTGCAATTTATATATCAATTGAAGGTGATAACAGTGTATCTTATACAATAATGATGTAATATTGAGAGCACAATTGTTCAATTTGATATAAGTGCTTTTAGTTTATAGTGGAGTATAAAAATATATTATAAACTAGTTACAGTTTTAATCTTTTCAATTATTTGTACCTATGTGGGTTCTTTTCAAAGAGGAACAGGGTAACAACAAATATGAGAAAAAAGAGACTAGTGGTAAACGACAGAGAAATATGCGCACAAACTGTTGTACAAAACAGAGTATATATAAGAAACTATTTGTTAGTGTAACTGTCTGGGTTAGCATGGGCTGGGTCGCAGGGAAGGGTGGATCGTAATGCATTGAACAAGAGATAGAGAGGCTTGAAGAGCCTCACCCTCAGCCATCAGAGGGAGTGAGCGAAGTTTGCAAGATCTAGTATGACTAGTAGTAGTAGCCCTGGAATTAGTATGTGAAGTGCTGTATGGAAACGGCAATTGCAACACATGGCATGACGAGATCTCGCGACAGATCTACAAGAAATTATAAACCGAACAGCCTCATGACATTACCCTGATATAATGCACTCAACAGCCACAACATGTATCATATATATATAGACGTTGAGAGCCAGCGTGAATAGTTTTGGGATGTGGTAATTTTGTTCATCGCTAATCTCTCTGGTTACAATTTCGTGTATTTTGTGGTTCTTGTACAACTAATATCACCACTGCAATAGATCTGGCAATAAACGCTCATAACGGAAAAAAAACCCGCAGCCAATAGCGTAATATCTCACTCTTTATCATATGCTAGACACACCTTTTTGGCAACGCCAGCAAGAGTTCATTGATTGATAGAGCACTCGAAGATGATTGATGGCGATTTCTTAAGTTCAAACTACCTTAGTAATATTGCTGTATACAGACAGATACATTGAACGAAAACATAATAATGCTGAACTGACTTCACTTTTTAGTAACCAAGATGGTAATTGTCTTGTTTAGGAAATCTAATTAATGGTTGGTTAACAACGCCTGCTTTTTCTTCTTTTGCCGTTTTCGGACATATAAGTCGAAAAATTTTGCAGTCTCGAGGGTTTTCGAAGCGTTTTATTGTTTGATTTGGTGAGATCAGTTTCTATATTTAGTGTTTATCCAAAAATAAATATTACTTTGTAGCCATGTAATTACAAATGTTTAAGTGTGATAAGCTTCCCAAGCTACTTCAATTTTATGCAGGTTTCGTTGCAACTCTACCTCAATTAGGATCGAGCCTTTTACTGAAAGCAACAGAACTCGAAAAATAAGAAACAAAAGCCGACTTGTTGCTCGATTTCTTCTACACTTCTTCTAGACCCTTTACTTAAAAGTATCTTTACGTATCAGTTTATTTGATTTTACAACAACGTTTCGTAATTATTTTCAATTTTATATTGCTATATTTGGAAACATGCTTAACTTTACTTTCATGTTTTTTCGTAATGTCATATAGGATGATTGTGATGTCTAGATTGAAACGATTTTTTTATGCCAATTAATTTTAAATGTATATAAAGGGTACAATCATGTTAGTAACTCAAGGTATCTTATATTTGTAAATATGTTATGTTAAATGGAAATCTTTTAATTTAAACTCATACAATAATAGATCATCAAAAACCAAAAAAACACAGATCATCTAAGATACATATATTATTAAAGCAATGTCTTCCTCTTCCGTCTCTTCCAGAAGTTCCGTTTCCACAAACTCTAGATTAGTTTCCACCGGTGTCGTCGCTGCTTCCTCCGTCAGTGCTACTTCTTCTGCCTCCAGATCTGTCAGTTCCACAGTCTCTTCTCACAGCAGCTCTCATAAATCTACTAAGACTTCCAACAGTGCTCCTTCCAACGTGGTCGGTAAGCCACTTTCCTGGAAATACGCTACCATGATCGGTGCTGTTGTTGTCGGTTCTTTTGCTCTAAGCGCTGGTTTATAAGAAAGACACCAATAACATCATTTAAATCTATAATCATGCGGTAGTTATACTAAGCATCATTTATACATAAGCAAAAAAAAGTTTACAGCCTACATGCCATATTAGAAAGTAGCAACTATATATAATATGTATGTATATGTAGCCAATAAAGAACTTTCAATAGTAGTGACATCAATCGATATGACCTTTTCTTCTGTTTAGATGCAGTTTATAATAGCAATTCAGGCACTTTGCTTGATCTTAAGACGTGATTACCCCGCCATGCTGTGTTTGCCATTGTCTTTTTTCAAAGAACCTACCATTTTTTCAGTTCAATTTACACTACTAAACTACTAATGTATAAGTATATACGTCGTAATATCCAAGGTTTGCAATGAGTACTATATATTTTCAATGTCCCAAGAAATACTGCTATCAACCATCACACATAGCAATTAGTAATGTCATTTTTTGTCGAATTATGGAACAGTGTTTTCACTCCAGGTACTTCACCACAATTAATCATTGCGACAAACTTGTCATTTTTGGCATTGATCATAACTTTAATATGGTTAATTGTACAAACTAACGGTAACATACATTTCATTATCCTTCTTTCAATTGCCACAATACTATGGATCACTGTCATTTGGTTCATCAATGAATTGAAGAGCGTAAAGTTGATGACAAATGAAGAACTAGGCACCGAAGAGACAAAAAACAAAGATGTAAATACAGAGACACAAGCTAAAAAGGCATCTGGTGTCTCTAAGAGTTCTACTAAAAAAATATCTTCAAGAAAGGTGTGAATTAGTTAATTGATTTTCCAGATACTGGATGCAATCATCAAAACTGCCCACAGACATTTGTTTTCGAAATTGAAAGCAAATTGTTTCTCCATTCCAATATTGCACTGTAGCACCATAGATAAAACATGCGAATATATTTATGTAAAACTAGTTTATTTAATATACAAGTTCAAGGTTTACCTTGCACTATAAATTTATTTGCTTTTCTCATCTTTACGTGATAGCTAATGTAATCTGATAATTTCTACAGGTGTTATTTACCAAAAAAAAAACTAACGCTTTCAATTGAAATTTATCAAAGGAATGAAAATGAATAACAAACACCTGAGATAATATACATTGAAAAGCTTTGAGATAAGGTTTCCTGCAATGTAATAATTGGTCAACCTGTAATCGTTGTCATTAGTTAAACTATAATAGTCTAATATTGCCATTGACAATATATAAAGTAAAGTAGTGCATTTTATTTCTTTGTCTTTTGGAAATATTTGATATACATATATTTGCATAATTACACATATGAATCGTTGTAAGGTAGCTTAATCACAAGGATATACAGATTTAAAGAATGGATGCTGGGTTATCTGCAATTTCACGAAAGGTAGGAGTGCCTACTAAAAAATATAATACTATGCAAGATAAAATGAATATAAGGAGAAATTTAATAGATGATGGCACCTATTTACCGAATGTCACAATGAACAATGGGAATGTCAATTCCCAATACAATCCTCAACCAAACAATATGATGCAAATGCAATCACAACAACAAGGACCTTCATGTAACAATAGACCGAACTATAATTATTCCGATCAAAATAACTTCAATAATCCACAATATGACCCTTCCAAAAATTATAAGATGGCACCAAATATGTATAATCGACCATACAATTCAATGTCGAGTAACAATGTTCAACAGCCAAAATCATTTTCGAATAATAGTTCTGTCACTAGCTTTATTAAGAAAACAGGGTCTACTTTATCATTTCCAAGAATGAAGAAAAAAGACAAACATGACGGTTTTGATGATGATGAGGAAGAAGGTGTGGATTTTGATTTTGATATTAATATATCAAATCCAAAAGAATACTCCTTTAAAGATATCCCTGGAAATATTCATAAGAAAGATATATTCAATCATGACTTCTCGATGAATCCAGTAATTCCAACACAATATACCAATGATAAAGGTAGAATGAGTAATTCTCAATATAGGAAGTATAAAATGAGTCAGCAGAAAAAAAACTTACAAAGTCAGCATGCGATTAACAATCAAACAATTCGATACCAAAATGTGCAGCATACTCAGAAAAATTATCCAAATACATATATGAAAAGTCATTCATTAACGAACGTAGGATCAAATTATCCAAATCAACCTAATAATAAAAATATGGTGTATCAGCAACAGCAATATGGAAATAATCAATCTAACTCAATGTCTTTAAACAGCTTATATAGAAATAATATTCAATCACAACGAAATTGGAATCAACAGTCGGCTGGTATCCCAAGTGGAAACAATCAACTTACCTCATCTCCAACAATACCATCCATAGTTATTTCTGAGAATAGAGAAACTATCAAATCTACAGATTTTCAATCCAATTCATCTTATAGTTCAAAAAATAGCGAAAAAAGTACGACACCTAACACATCTGCCGAATCATTGAACTACAATTTAAATAATACCTATTCTAATAAGCTTGTAATGGATCAGAAAAATTCCCCTCTAAGGAATGAGGTATCTAGCACCAGTAACGGAATTACGACGATAGAATCCGAGCAGCGATTGACAACTTTAACCGCACAACTGAAATACAAAACAGATTTATTAGAATCACAAGAAAACTTGTTCAAAGAAAAGGAAACTGACTATACTAATCGGATTAAGGTCAAAGATGACAAGATTAACTCCTTAATCAGTTCCAGAGAAGAAGAAATTGAGTTTGAGGTTAAACAGAAAGAATTGGAATATGAATCAAAATATAATGAACAAAGAGCGGCATTCGAACAAATTATTAGTAAGAAAGATAAAACTATTGAGCAGCTTACTGAATATATAGCTTCATTAAATATTGCTAAGGAAATATCACAAGAGAGAGGGGTGTATCAAAATAATGAAACTATTCTAAAAACAGTCAATGATAATATAACTAATGATATCAAAAAGAATAATGATGTTTATGCAAATTCTTCCGAGAACACAAAAGTTGATCCAATCTCTTGTTCATCAAGCGTAAATGACCAATCAATAGATAATCGATTGAGTGACAAAGGAAGAAAAATCAGTAACAACAATTTAAATATGGATTACCTAAAAACATTGCAAGCTATTAATGAAAAAATTAAAAACAGGGACACAACTGATATTGATGCCATTGTAACTCATGGAAACACGCATGTCAACAGGCTACTGAAGGACAATCAAGCATTGACAGAAGAATTAACTCTGATTTCTGAAGAATTAGTGAATTCCATTAGCAGAGAGATTTCACTTGACAAGACACTGAAAGAGCTAAAAGAAGCTCATAGAAACAACGAACACAGCATATATATATTGAAACAAGAATTAGAAACAGAAATAAGAAAGAAATCCAAAACAATAATTGAGTTGATTAAAAAATTAAATGATGAAAGAGTGAAGAGGTTTATTGCAGATGAACGTCTGATAACGAACTAAAATGAAAGTGACGCATTAGTTATCTATTTAGACTTTATCAATATAGTATTGTTATATAAAGAGACGTAACAAAAACCAGAACCTGTTAACGTTTTCTATATAATCAACAGCATTTGTAAACATAATTTAAAAAACATGTAATCATTGTGATATAATAAAAACCATACAGATATATATAAATTTGAATGAACAGATTATACCGTTAAGTTCTTTGATGTTACCTTTACTGTTGACCTTTAAACTAATTTATTGTATAGTAACTACAATATCTACACATATCGAATCATTAGCAACGAATATCATTTTTCAATTTGAAAAATTAATATCAAAAACGAAATTTAATGGAAAACTCATTATACCAAAATAAAAAAATAAATAGATATTAATATTCTATTTTATATAGATTTTAAGTAACCACAATTATATTTGGCGATATAAAATTGAAGAAAGTTATTTATTATACTATTGTGTATATTCCATTTTTTTTCTTTTAATTATAATATACAAGTAACGTAATTGACAAAATTAGTTGACAAACAAGTAAAATATGTCAGGAAGAAAGAGAAGTGCCGATTTCGATGATGATGGATATCGTGATTTTAGACCACGTATGCCTAAGAGACAAAGAGTTCCACCGGTGGTTCAATTATGTAAGGAAATGATGCCTGATATTTGCACTATTGGTGAATCTGTAAAGGCATTTGAAGAAGATATAAAATTTTTAAGTGAAGCAATTATAAGTGAATTTGGTCATGAGGAATATTTCAATAACGCTTTACTATCTACATTTAAGGCTGTCATATTTGAACAACCACATAAGCAACCTTCAATTGCTCTGTTAACAATGGTAGTCAACACTCAAAACCAAGAAGCTGGTAAAAGTATTGTTAATTTCTTTGTTGCTGAACTGCAACAACTCATTAACGAATCTACAAACGAAGATTTCAAAGTAGCATCAAATGAAACCGGTCCATGGAATAGATCCAAATTAATTATTAGATTCTTGTCATTATTATCGCCAATGATCTCACTTGATGATTTAATGAACTTATACAGATCTTTTTTCAATTTGGCAATCGAATTGAACAACATTGAAGTTGATAAGAGGAATCCGTTATCAGAAGCTATTTACAGTAATACCCTCATAAATATTCCATATTTATTCTTTTTTAATAGAGCCAATGAAGTGTTAAAATCAAAGGTGGAAGAATTATTAATATATGTGGAGACATCTTATCAACTTCGTGTAAATGATATTCAATTATTAGATGAGTATAATGGTCAAAATCCAATTCCAAGAGTGGAATTGATTCAAGTCATCTTAAGCAACGTAAAGAAAGCACTTGCAAACAATGCAGAACAGTTAACACAATTATTCCCAAATTGGTTACACCTGTTAACGGCACAACCTGGTGACCAAGGATTTAATGAAGCTTTGAGATTACCAGATGTTGAAGAATTAAAAGTATTTAGTTCTTTTGACAAGGATTTTGGTTCGATCGATAATATGTGGAAAACTCCAAGATTCAATTTCCATGTTTACTTACCTACATCATCCAGTGATTTTGAAACTATTATTCCAATTACTACCTATGCTGGTTTTCTATTTAAAGATATTATTTTAGATATTATCCAAGGTATGGAGTTTAATAGAAAAGCTGTTGCCAAACAAGTCATTATGTTACACCAATTTTTCAAGGAGGGTATATTTGCTGAAGCTGGTATTTCAATTGCTCAGTTAAATCAACAATTTGAACAAGACCCATTGATCTCGACATTTAAGTTAGAAGATTTGGTTATTGAAACAATTTTAAGTTTAATTTTTAAGTTACCAACTGTTTTACAACCATACGCTTACTACTATACTTTGCTAGTTGAAATTTGTCAAAATTCTCCAAAAGCCATTGCCCCAGTATTCGGTAGAGCTTTCAGATTCTTTTACACAAATATTGATAACCTTGATTTTGAACTAAAACAAAGATATTTAGATTGGTTCTCAATTCAAATGAGTAACTTTAGTTTTTCATGGAAATGGAATGAATGGGAAGAAGATTCTCAAAAATATGGCAAAACTCTATACAATCCTAAAATGGTTTTTGCTAAAAATTTAATAAGTAAAGAATTAAGGTTAACATCCAACACCTTAGACGTTGAAGAAAGTTTAACTAATGAATTCAAACAATATTTAGACAATGCCTATGTTACCCGTGATGAGTTAATTGGATATTACCAGTCATTCTTTCATTCCTTTACAGTCAATCCAGAAGACGTTAAAAAACATGATCTATACTTTATTCAAGAGAATGTACCAATCTCTGCGACAGTACGTAAGCTACTTGATTACATGCATAAACAGGGTGAAAATAAGGTAGTCACTGAACTTGATGAAATTATAAAAGAATTTAAAGAAGACTATGGAAACATTATCGTTGACTTTGATAGATTTATTGTTGCATTAATGATTCAATGTGTTGCCCACTCTGGTAGTAGATCTTTATCTCATGCAAACAAATATATCAGTGATTTAACTGAAGATATTAAACATGCATTTTCTTCATTGGAAATTGACGAAGCTAAAAAAGAATATACTATTGTTGAAGCAATGCTAAGATTTTGGAATTCAAATTCACAAACTGGTTTCTTGAATACCGATGCTCTTAGATATGCTGGCTTCATTACCACTAAATCATTATTTTCTTTCTGTTTTGAAGAAAGTAATGGAAGAAATCTTGGGTTAACTGATGCCACTGCGGTTGAAAGTGTTTTGAGAAATCTATCTCAGGATTCGGCTTTAACTTCAGGTAATACAGAGAATTTTGAAAACATTTTTGAAAAATTATGTCTAATTTTAAATGACTGTGTTTCGAAGTTAGGTGCAACTGTTACTGAGGCAATCGTATTGCCTATGTTAGATGAATCTGCAACCAGCTTCGACCCTGCTCTGTTACAACAATTAGATTTAATATGGAAATACCAAACAGCATTATCATTTATTAAGAGTATATTAAGAAAGTATTCTAAGGAGTATAAATTATTAAGTGAAAAATCAATCTTGGGTTAGAGGGAGCTATTCAACATGGCCCAACAAGAGTCATCTTACAAACTTGGTTACGTGAAGTTGAAAAAATTTAAAAAAGCTTGAAAGGTTTGTAAAATATGTATATATATATAGACATCTGAAATAAATGAAATTGAATTATAAGATATTCTACTTGTCTACATATAATATGAATTCTAAGATATGTGGATCCATTAATTAACTAATTTTAATTTGTAATACTATTAAAATATTGAATTCTTTGACATTTCAGTTACCTCAATAGTAACATAAAATGCGCCTAAAAAACAAAAATTCTCGATCGGAATTTAGAGATGAGTCTCCATTATTTAAACAAATTATTACTTACTTATAACTTGGACAGTTGTTAAGAAATTAATCAAGGTCTTTTGATAAACAACATATTGATAAGTACTCAATAACAACAAAGTGTTGAGTAAATAATTTATTTCATATGTCTGGAGATGGTGGTGAAGATAATATAAAAAGAAGGTTCTTTAAAGATGAGCTAGAAAGCTCGGTTGATAACTCATCGACGATTGATATATCATTCGATAAAAAGGACTCTATCTTATTTGGAAATAGTTCCAATATGATGAAAGTTGAAGAAGATCAAGATAATACGCAGTTTACAGATGAAAAATTTAAGGAATTTCAAGTCATTCTATCTGGAATGTTACCTGATATTGAAAACGATTTAATAAACGATCTATATAAAAGATTTAAAGACCATGATAATTTATATGATGCTGCTGTTGAATTTTATTTTTCGAAACAGGAAGTATTGGAACATAAGGTTTATGAAGAAAACATAATTCAGATCGAGGAAGAAGATGAAGAAGAGAATAGACAGAAGAACATCGATCAGTATCCTTCTTCAATATCTGAAATCCATAATTCCTCTCAAGAAATGCCTAATGTATATCCACTTCGAAAAAGACGAAAAGAATATGGATTTAGGGAATCAAAGCAGCTGAAAAAATCGATAGATTGGAAACGATTCATTGGAGCTTATCAAGTTAATGCTATGATAACAAGACCGATGTTAAAGCCACTGCAGTATGGAACTGGTTTCAAAATTGTGAAGGATATAGGCAAACAGCAACGCAACAAAATATATTCATCGTCAGGAAAAAATAACTTATCAATGTCAAGTTTTGTTAAGATATATGATTCTCAAACAAATAGAGAAGTGGCAAAACTACCAGAGCATATAAGTGATATTATTTTTCCATTATTAGAAAGAGATGAATTTATATTTGATTTAACATTAATATATTCGGAGCCAAGAAGACTTAGGATAGGTGATAACATCGTGCTACAGCTGGATGTGTTTTTAACTTCCACTCTATTTTCTCAAGGGAAAGATATAAACATAAGCCAAAACAATATTACAAAACAAGCGTTTGCGTTCCCGAATATGAAATTATCAGAAACAATTACTGAGATTGAGAACAGGGAGTATCAAACAGCGATAGTAAAAATATTTTCTCTGTTGAATGTAATAGAGGTAATTGATGAGAATGTATCTTTTTTAGATTCAGATGATAAGAATGAGGATTCAGCAATAATTATTGATCTGGAAGGCAATGATGGAACTACTAACACTGATATTGACAATTCTAATATAGTAGTACGTGATAATATTGAAAGCTCACAATTGTCACAGGGGAATGAATTGAATATCAATCAAATTAATGCATTTTATAAAGTAGTTCAATCTGACAATAGTATATTGAAAATTCCAGAAACAACGCCAGACAAAACTAAATTCAAATATTCATTAAGAAGATATCAAAAGCAGGGTTTAACATGGATGCTAAAACAGGAACAGGAATTTAGTAAATTGGGGTATGATATTGAAAGAGAAGGGCAAGTAGATGTCGTAAATCCATTTTGGAAAAAATATAAATGGCCAAAAGATATGTCATGGGAAAACCAAAAAATAGGTACAGAGAAAGATGTTACATTTGAAGCAAATTATTTTTATTCAAATTTGTACACAGGTAAATTCGCGATTGAAAGACCGATAATGAGATCTACTTTAAAAGGTGGAATTTTGGCTGATGAAATGGGATTAGGAAAAACTATTTCAGCTCTTGCATTAATATTAACGGTACCATATCACAAGGACATGCCATTAGAAATTCCTGATCTTTCATCACAGCCTAATAACAAACTTAATATTAGTTCACATGTCTCTCAGAATTTGCCATATGCATCTAAAACCACTCTTGTTGTAGTACCAATGTCATTGTTAACTCAATGGTATGAAGAATTTAACAGTGTGAATGCCAAAGACGAACTGAAATGCGAGATTTACTACGGTGGAAATGTTAGTAGTTTAAAATCGTTGTTAATTAGAAACAAAAATCCTCCTACAGTAGTATTAACTACTTATGGTATTGTACAGAATGAATGGATTAAACTTTCTAAGGTTACATCAACTTCAACACCCTCTGGTAAAAATTTAGGTTTATTTTCTGTAAAGTTTTTCAGAATTATTCTAGATGAAGGTCATATTATAAGAAACAGATCGAATGTGACATCCAAGGCAGTTCTAAATTTGAGTGGTGAAAGAAAATGGGTTCTAACAGGAACTCCGATTATAAACCGAATTGATGATCTTTATAATCTGATTAATTTCTTAAATATTGAGCCCTGGTCTCAAGTAAGATTCTGGAAAAATTTTGTCACAATACCCTTTGAACAGAAGGAGTTTAAGAAAGCTTTCAATATAGTCAATTCAATCATCGAGCCTATTTCCTTAAGAAGAACAAAACAAATGAAAGATACTAATGGCGAACCACTAGTAAAATTACCGGCCATAGAGGTTCTTATAGAAAAATTAAACATGAATGAACCTCAGTCAGATGTATACAACTACTTACTGCAGGGTGCTGAGCAATCTGTTAGGAAAGGAATACAGCAAGGTAATTTATTGAAGAAATACTCTACAATTTTGGTACATATTCTACGATTAAGACAAGCATGTTGTGATATCCAGCTACTAAATAAATCTGATGACAGTGATGAGGATTTAAGAGATGTTAGTCCTATTTTAGAAGATGCGAACTCTTTGACTAAATTAATTCACAAATCATCTGAAACAAGTGAATCGCTCAGTATAAATTCAAGTAATAAACAAACCATAAATGAAATCATTACAACCAAGTATCTAATAAACAATAAGTTCATTGAAGTAGAGTGTTTTATTTGTATCCAAGAGCCAATAAATGTCATGAATGTAGTGTTCACTCAGTGTGGTCATTGCTTCTGTGAAGATTGTATTCTAAGCTACATCAAATATCAAATTGATAAGAAATCAGATTTAAAATGTCCTATATGCAGAGAAGAAATTAGTAAATCATCTTTATACCGGTTTAAAATAGATGATGAGAATATACTGACTGTAATACCCTATATAACATCATCTAAGTCGGCAAAAATCGAGGCACTTATTGTTCACCTGGGCAGATTATTTGAAAAATCACCGGGTGAACAAGTAGTTGTTTTCTCTCAATTTTCGTCCTACCTAGATATATTAGAGAAAGAGTTAATGCAAGCATTACCTAAAAACACTACTGAAATATATAAATTCGATGGTAAATTATCATTAAAAGAACGCTCAAACGTGCTACAACAGTTTAAAATCAAGAGTTTAGAAAAACAAAAAATATTGTTGTTGTCATTGAAAGCAGGAGGTGTAGGGTTGAATCTTACATGTTGTTCTCATGCATTCATAATGGACCCATGGTGGTCACCTAGTATGGAAGATCAAGCGGTGGATAGAATACATAGGATAGGGCAGAAAAACCCAGTGACAGTCATCAAATTCATTATTAGCAATACAATAGAAGAAAAAATGTTACGTATACAAGACAGAAAAAGAAGTATTGGTGAGGCGATGGATGTAACTGAAGATACCAGAAGACAAAGAAGAATCGAAGAAATTCAAATGCTATTTGAATAAAGTGAATTACATAAAGAAAATATTTCAATGTATAGTAATATTGGACCTGATTCCCAAAAATAGTCAAATCGGTTTATATTATAGAGTATCAATTTAATATTAATAATTTTATTATATATATAATTTATTCTATATAATTTAATGCTAAAGTATAGTCTTTTGAATTTCAAAGGCATTATTTAAAAATGGATATCTTCACCTAAGAGAAAACTAAAAACCAAGTAGACATTTAGGCCACCAATTAAAGCCCAAACAAATACAGCAGAGTTAGTCAATAGAGCGCTATTACTGAAGTCTACTGATTTATATTGTGGATTATTAATTAGAGGTGTAGCTTCATCAGAAGAAGTAACTGTACTATCTATATTTTCGTCTGTGTTTTCATCTTGAACTGTCATAATTTTCTTATTTGCGGTAAAATATATCAGTGGAGCTGCAACTATCGGCAATATTAATGAAAGTACAACTTGTGAAAAGTTTAAAATATCTGAGATGCCACGTTCACCGAATGTTAAAGTAACTATTAGACATGGAACAATAGCTATCATTCTGGTATAAAGTCTCACAGACCATGCTGGCAATGACCATTCTAAAAACCCTTCTGAAACAATTTGACCAGCCAAAGTACATATAATACCAGCCGATTGACCGGAGAATAACATAGCTAAGGCAAAAATCAAACCCGCAGTAGGGGAGATATAATACTTCAATAGTTCATAGATAGACAGTAAATCTGCGTCAGCGGCATCTGGTTGGCCATATAAGGTTGAGCCAGCTACAATCAAAATTGCACTATTGACAAAAGTAGCGATTAAGAATAATGATATAATCAATTCGGCATAGGAATACGATAAAGAATAATTAATAGCACTTAAACTCGGTCTAGATGATACTTTACCGTACTTTTTTAAATCGTAATCATGTAATCTTGGTTTGACTAATGAGGAACCCAAATATAACGAATGTGGCATAACAGTAGCCCCTAAAATGCCTAAGGAAATATATAAAGCTTGTTTATCTTCAAATACAACTTTGTTGGGTAAATAACCTTTGAAGACATCCATTTTTGTTGGAATATCGATTTTAAACAATTCTAAGCAGAAACATATAACTGTACATGCTACTAGAAATGATACAAACATCTCGAAGATTCTAACTTTCTTCAATGAAGTTCCTTCTGGTTTATAAAACAATAAAATGATTAAAACATCTAATACAGTCAGTATAACACCCCATATTAGTGGTATATTAAATAAAATTTGCAAGGCTATAGCTGTTCCCACAACCTCAGCTAAATCCGTTGCAATGATGGCTAATTCAGCGAATGCATAAATTGTATAATTCAACCATCTTGGTAAATTTACTCTACAGTTTTCAGCTAAATCCTTTCCTGTAACGGTACCTAGCTTTACACAGAGACACTGTAATAAAACTGCAAATATATTTGAAACGAAAATTGTGAATAGTAATTGATATCTATATTGTGCACCACCAGAGACACTAGTTGAATAATTACCAGGATCCATATATGCAACGCTTACTAGGATACCTGGACCAATGAATTTGACAAACTTATTCATAACATTATAAGTGGATTGGATCATGTCAAATGAAAATTATAGGCTGGTGTATGTATTTATTTAGTTTAGGTTATGTTTAGAGTCTGAATGTTTCTTTTCAGATAATAATAATAATAATAATAATAATAAATAGCCTGCTATAAATAATGATTAATATATGGTTGTCCTGCTGAAAAGTTGAACTCTACTCTATTTTGTCTTTGAATATTTCATTAACTTGTTTGATTTAGATATTGTTCATATGATTAGTTAAAATATATAATCAATTTATATATAATTTCGAAGTGAGTTATTTATACGAGTGAACAAGAAAAAGGAAAAAGTTTTAATTTTACAAGAACACAATTATATAAGATCATTTCAACAACATAATTTCACTTTAAGTTAATATGATTAACCTTTATTATATGTGAACTAGATTCCTAAGACTGTATTTAAGGTTCAAATGCAAAAAGCAAAAAAACATCAAGATTAATAAATTTTAAGAGACGCATTATATAGACATCGTTTATAATTTAGTATTCACCCTGTTCATCTTGCAATAAATAAACAATAGGAGTATCTGATTTCCTAGACCTACCATTATATTTGAGTTCGAGAATTATCCGTTCTGCAAGATAAATGTGCGTTACTGCATAAAATACGAAACGTTAGATGATAGGGTCTGTGCCTTTGATTCGATTCGTTACGAAAAAGCTACTGTTGAAATTAATTAACAATGATTATTAGTAAATACCAAATAATCGCGACAACCGTAGTGTTACCATCGAGCAAGGAATAATACAAATAACAATGCACATTTTCTATATTGATGGATTGTTCAATTAGCAGTATACAACTTTCAAAAAAAATTGCACCTAAATAGTTTCCGAATATATAAACTCTATAATAATCAGTTAAAGAAGAACAGATCGAACCACAAAACTTCCGACTATTTTATAATCCGAAGTTTTACAAGAGGACTACTAAATAGTTTGAAGTTGCTAGATGGCTTTGATGTATACATTTTGAAAATGATCTCCTATTTAATGCTCTCGAGTATTTTGCTAGTCAAAATTAAAATCGTTTATAAAGATGACGGATAGTACCTTATTATTCAATAACAAGCTATTTTGATATTCATGTCAAGTATCAATGCAGGCAATTCGCAGCTGTAAGATAGAAGGCTACAAAAAATGTTATTAAAATTGTTGTATCCTTCAATATATGTGTGTTCATATTTTATAAGAAGTCTATTAATACTGCATAGCTCATATTATACATATATGTAATAGTAATCGTACTGTCTAAACCGATCTTAAATTAAAAAATTCTGTATGTAAATTTGATTAACTAATACGATCTAATTCAACTTCTCGAAAGATATTTCCTATTTTAGACACGCTTGTCCATTTATAGTAATTACATTTTTACATCACATGTTCCAGTTTGAAAACTGTTAGTAAGTTTTTAAAATTTGGGAACTTCAACAGAAAAACATAAAATTATATTTATATCTCCTAATTTTCAATAAAATATTTTGGTAGAAAGTATTTAATTGTATGTAGTGTTTGGGTGGAAACGGTCCTAAACACACTTTTTTCATGAAACGCCTGCAGTCACTCCAATCCGTTCTGAACCTTTCGCGCAAAATAAGCTAAACTCCTTACACCCTCGGCGTAAGTATAGGAACATTTCATGAAAACTTTTTCCAACCATTAATGTAAGGTCATCTCAAAACTTCAAAATGTTGCAATATGGACTGTTAATGTTGGAAGCATTGATTTTATTTTCAGTCCAATTGTTGTCGCAATTTCACTATTAAGAATCTTTAATATTAAAAGCTCCATCTAATTTTTTTGTTATTTAGATTGTTTTTCGTAATTTATATAATTGTAGTTTTTATCATTTTACAAGAATCAATAACCAAAATAACATCAGAAATGTCCACTGAAGTTTTAGTTTTAAGAGGTACCTTAGAAGGTCACAACGGTTGGGTCACTTCCCTAGCCACCTCCGCTGGTCAACCAAACTTATTGGTCTCTGCTTCCAGAGATAAGACTTTGATCTCCTGGAAGTTAACTGGTGATGACCAACAATACGGTGTCCCAGTCAGATCTTTCAAGGGTCACAACCACATCGTTCAAGACTGTGCTTTAACTGCTGACGGTGCTTATGCTCTATCTGCTTCTTGGGATAAGACTTTAAGATTATGGAACGTTGCCACTGGTGAAACTTATCAAAGATTCACCGGTCACAAGTCCGATGTTATGTCTGTTGCCATTGACAGAAAGGCTTCCATGATCATTTCTGGTTCCAGAGATAAGACAATCAAAGTCTGGTCCATCAAGGGTGACTGTTTAGCCACTTTATTAGGTCACAACGACTGGGTTTCCCAAGTCAGAGTTGCTCCAAATGAGAAGCAAGAAGATGACAATGTCACTTTGATCTCTGCTGGTTCCGACAAAATGGTTAAGGTATGTTAAATTTTATTTTTTATTGCTCTTTGATGTGAATTACACAAGATGGATGATTTTTAGTTTTACTAAAGTTTTAAAATGTAATCGTCAATGAGGGTTATTATTGATATTACATATGATGTATTCTTATATTTGCTACTTCGGAGAAGGTTTACCTTCAATGAGACATATTATAATCACCAAGATCTCTGATGTACAAAATATCAATAATATCTTTTCTTTGATATCGGAACTAACATTAATGCAAAACTATTGAATCGAAGATCTTATATATTCATGAGTTAACTTGTAACAATTTTACTAACAATTATTATTCTAATAATAATCTTTATTATTATTAATATCTGATATTACTTTAGGCCTGGAACATCAACCAATTCCAAATCGAAGCTGATTTCGTTGGTCACAACAACTACATCAACTCTATCACTGCTTCTCCAGACGGAAGTTTAGTTGCTTCTGCTGGTAAGGATGGTGACATCATGTTATGGAACTTAAAGCAAAAGACTCCATTATACACCTTGAGTGCTCAAGATGAAGTTTTCGCTTTAGCTTTCTCTCCAAACAGATACTGGTTAACTGCTGCCACTGCTACTGGTATTAAGGTCTACTCTCTAGAAGACGAGGTCTTAATCGACGAATTGAAGCCAGAATTCACTGGTTACAATAAGGCTGCTGAACCACATGCTGTCTCTTTAACCTGGTCTGCTGATGGTCAGACCTTATTCGCTGGTTACACTGACAGCATCATCAGAGTCTGGCAAGTCATGACCTCTAACTAAGCGTTATAAATAATCATATATATATCTTTTTATTTACTTAGTTACTGGTTGTAATTTTTGAAAACTTTGACTTTTCGTTATATGAACTTATTCCTTCTATTTGTCTTCTATATGGAGACAAATACAAGCACATTTTATGCAGTCGTTTATTGGTTAAATAATATTTTTTATGAAGTATATTTTCTATTTACATGGTGCTACTTATTTAAAATGAATGCAAAAATAAAGGCTACGAATTGTCTAATATTTTTGTAGAGCCAATATATTTCATAGCTTCTGAGTCTCCCTTAGCTAACTGTGGCTCGTTTAATGTATTTGCTATACATAACCACGGATCCCTTGATCCACCCCATCTCAACACTGAGTCCTTAAATTTAAGACCGCTTGTTCTACTGAAAGGATTTTGTTTAAATAATGATTCCCAAACTTTCGAGGCAATGGCCCTATCAAATAAATAACTATAATAAGAGGCACCATAGCCAAATAAGTGACCAAATTTACCACACCAATTACTTTGATCATCAGAAAATAATTCTAATTTCTTTTCTAAATCATTATAACTTTTTACCACATTAATATCTTTTTGATCCTCAAAAATTTCATTACTGTGCAGGATTTGATCTAACATAGACATTTTAGCTTGTGTATATAATTCTAGGTTTTGCAAGTTATCTGTGCTATGTAACCAAGTCTGTAATAATTCAGGAGATGCAGGTTCTTGGGATATATAATGACTGCTAATCGATTCCATGACTCTGACGTCTTTCGCAAAATGTTCCATCAATATACTTGGTAATTCTACAAAATCAGTTGCACATCTGGTACCACTAGTATTTTGGAGCCTAGTTCGTCCTAAAACAGAATGCATTGCATGACCCATTTCATGGAACAAAGTTTCTATTTCGTGTAACTGTAAGAAGCATGGACCATTTTCTTCAAATAGGTGTGACTTAGAAAAATTACATATCAAGGATATAATAGGTAACTGGAACATATTCCCTTTGGAATTCATGCCGACCTGCATCGTTGAAATATCCTCACCTTTACCAATTTCTCTTGAGCAACAAATTGTGAAATGTGCAGCATTCGTTTTTTTGCTAGGTCTTTCGAATAGATCACAATATACAATACCTATTAAACCCTCTGATTCAGATATAACATTTAATTTTCTGACTTCTGGAAGCCATGTTTCTTCTAACTTAGGAACAGCTAATTCAAAGCGTATTCCATAAATGTTATGAAATAAATTGGATAGACCTGCTATAACATTACCTAGTGAAAAATAATAAGGTAATTCATTTAAATCTTCCATAGTCTGCTTATTTTCATATCTATTAATTTTCGAGTAATAGTTTCTATCCCATGGGCGGATTAAATTTACTATAAAGTTGCTATCATTTTTGAACGCTAAACCTAGGTCAGCTGCTTTCACTTCGGCTAAAGAGGTTAATTCTTTGATTGCCAATGGTTTTGTAAAATCTAGTAAAGTTGAAATAAACTTCTTAACTTCTTCTGGATTTTTAGCCATTTTTCCTTGTAACTGATATTCTGCAAAACTCTTTTTTTTTAAAAGCTTAGCCAACTTGTATCTAAGGGTCACCATCTTTTTCAGTCTTTCAATTTGTTCTTGAGAGCAACTGTGTAATTCAGTCCAAATTTTTTTTCTAATAGTTTCATTAGAACAATTTGTCAGTATAGAGTATGGAATTGGACCAGTAGTGGGTATTTTATAATGTTTTCCTGTTATATCCGTTTTTAATTGGTAAGTAAATGGTAACTCTAGTTCACTTAAATTTAATGATTCACGATCTATTAAAATATTATTTTTTGTCACGTAGTCTGTATTGCTTATAAACTCTTGTCCAACCAAACTAATTTCTTGCGATAATTCGATGAATTTTTCTCTCGTATTTGGTTCCATGTATATTCCTGACTTTTCGAAATCCTCTAGTAAAATTTTGCCAACTTTGTATTCTTCATCGGTTAATTTTGAACAAATTTTCTCATCTTCTAATATATGTTTTAAAGTATAACAAAGTTGAACATCTGTGTTTAACGTATTCATAAATTCAAACATTAATTCATAACATTCTTGAGATACTTTTAAATATTCATCATCAGGGTGAGCAGATCTTATGAATTCACACAGATCAATTACTCTACATAGGGTATCACTCAAAAGGTCCAATCTTGATATATACAATGCCAACCCTTCCTCTGTGGTATCCTTCTTAAGTTGTTCAACTATCCCATTTGCTTTCATCAACGAATGTTGACAAAACGTTTTTAAACCACCTGGAGAAGTTAAATATGGGTTATTAAATAATCCAGTATTTTTTTCACTGTCCCTGTCGTTATTGGTAGAAAAATCAAAGCGAAATAAATTCTTCTTCTTAACAACCTTATAATTATGTTTATTCAAGTCTGTCCAAAAATCCATGTCATCAAAAGCCTTTCTAAGTACTTCTTTGGAGCTCTTTGAACTATTGCTGTTATATTTGTGGCTATCATGGGTAATAGAACTAAAATATCGAAGGCTAGACCTGTAAACTTCTATATGATGACTATTTTGAATAGTATTTCTGCAATATCTAAAAAGAGTGACGGACTGCCTCATTGAACTTCAATCTTAATTTCAGTATATAAGAATGGTTGTCAAAATCATACACCAATGACTATTAGATTCGTCTAATATATTATATTCAAACCTTATGGTCCAACGAAATAATCAAAGACATTTTAAAAGTAAAATTGACATTACTACCTTCTTTTCTCACTTATGTATTATAAGTTTCATATATTTCAATTTTTGACACTAATAATGATTTGAAAATTGCGCTTTAGTGAATTGGGACCTTTATCAGTACACGATTCAAAGGAATGTGTCTGAATGATAAGGTCATTCAAATATTGTGGATACTAAAGACAATAACTAAATATATTATTACTAAATTTTGAGATAATATGTATAAATTTTTAAACTTTTATACTACTATGTATTACAGTGAAAATGTGCTTAGAAAATGTTAACGATTATTTATATATGCCAGTATAATTCTATAATCAATTCAGCAACCCTAACATTGCAGTCATTGTGAATGGAAACTCTTTTTTATGTGTATATTAGAGATTATTTGTTTTATTAATATTAAGAAGTTGACCACATAAATATAATGAGCCACATATTACTATTGGTGTTGTATTGCCACTATGCATTTCCCCTAAATTTGCAACAACAGATGTTAAGGAACTATCAACTTTTACATTCTTCGTGTAGTTTTCTTGAATAAAAGTTGCCAATACCTTTGGGTCATAAGGTTTAATCCAAGGCATTCCATCTACATTTTCAAACTGTGTCACTAAAACGCTATCTTGTGGACGTATAAGAGGTGATAATAGAGGTTCAAGCTTTTTGCCGTCGGTTACCGCTATAACAAAATTTATGCATTGGTTATCATCATACTTCTCTCTCAGATATTTTTCTAATTCGATGGCTGCACTTCCATTATGAGCACCATCTAGTAATATTGGTACGGTTTTAGGAGAATTAGTTTCATCCATAGTATAACAAAAATCTAAATCTTGTAATCTACCAGGCCATTTCACATCGTTCAAGTACTTTGGGGTTATGAATTCTTTTTCAATGTAGATTTTCTTCTGAACTTGTAATTTATCAAGAATTTTAAGGGCTACGCTAAAATTAAATGCTTGATAATGACCATTTAATGGTAAGGTATCTAATTTTATAATATCCCAGGAATCTGTTTTAAATGTTAAACCACCTGAATGCAATTCAGTTTTATATAGCTGGGAGCCAGTGTTCTCACATCTTTTTTCAATTTCATTTAAAACAGTGTGATCGTTTGAACTATCGACAACTACAAGATTCACGCCATCAGTAATAATTCCTGCCTTTTCCCTCCCAATTTCAGCTAAGGTACTTCCTAAAATGGATTCATGGTCTAGCCCAATCTTTGTAATACCACAAGCAAGCTTGTTTGAACCTGGAATAATATTAGTTGCATCTAATCTCCCTCCTAAACCAACTTCAAAAACACAAATATTACACGATGAATCCTCAAAAAATTTAATAGCAGCACATGTCAACAACTCAAATTCTGAGCATTTGATTTCGTATTCCATGTTCTTCTCTTCCAGTAGGGTTCTGATTGACTTGTAAGTGTTTATAGGTATTGGTTTATCATTTACACAAATTGAATCTGTTATATGCACCATATGCGGTGTAGTGAATTTACCAATTTTAGGAGATCTAGAAGGTATACTATCGTGTCTTAACAAAGAAGCTAAATAAGAACAGACAGAGCCTTTACCATTTGTACCCGCAACATGAATAATCTTAAGTCTCTGATGTGGGTTTCCAATAACTTGTAATAGTTTGTTCACTCTAGATAGCCCTAAATTGATCGACATTGTTCTATGTATGAAACACTTAATAAGCCAACCCGTTTAATACTGTGCAGTCTCCATTGCTCTAGCAACATGTTTAATAAACCTTTCCGATTGCATGAGAAACCATATAAACGATACCACTTATTCATATCAAAGGGAGATGTGACTAAATCGAACGATTTATAGTGTTTCGGTTATGACAAATTTCAATTTATTAGCAAGCAGATAGAGAGTCTCCCATTAATGTATATTTTATATATTTTTGTTATTTAATATGCAAATTCATTAATTATTTAATAGATATAATATATAAGCTATTTAAAACGATATATTAACCTATTAGGTGAATGTAATGACTATTAATTTTAAATGTTGAACTTTTTCATTTAGTGCATTAGACTTTGATATAGTCAGTAATAATAATTTTACAATTTTTCATCTCTTCACTGGATATGTTTTTAATAATCCATTCCAGATGCTAGTAATGTCTTCAAAATTGGCTTGGAATTGTTGATTTTTTGCCGTCAGTATATTTAACCATTCTTTTAATGTTTGAATATACTCTTCTTCGTTTTTGGAAGGAATAACTGTCTGTAAGAAGATATTCTCTGTCTCAACTTCATCGTGTATTGAGTTCGGGAATGGCTGGGAGGGATCTTCTTGTGCATATCTAATGGTTTGTGTTATCACTTCCAATTGACCTGTACTATCGTGCATTCCTATAGTTTCAGACAGCCATTGAATAAACTTGATATAGTGGTTATACACGTCTTCTATCATCGCAACATTCTTTTCCGGTATTAGCAGTTTCTCATTCAAAGTTTTCATCCAAATCTCATTCTGTAATGATCTTGTCAATTGGAAATTCAGTAAATCTAAAGTTTCTAGATTTTTAATGAAAATGGAGTTCAATAAGATCACTCTATTGATAATATCTACGTTTTCGAATTTAAAATTCAATTCATCCTCTTTCTCTTCACGGTCTTCTTCACTCTCCATATTAAATAGATGTGAATTACGTAACGTTTCATTATAAAATCGTAATTTTTTAACAAACTTGATCAAACATGTTCTTTCATAATTCAATGAGGTCACCTTTTTCATCAATAAAATGTAATTGTTCAAAAGGTTAATATTATCACTGATATATTTAATAAAGATATGGATAGCCTCTAAGATAACTGGAGTCGATTTGTTCGTTAGCATATAAGGACGGTTTTTCACATGTCTTCTTGCTCTAGCAACATGTTTTCGACTACTCTTCTCATGAGTTGTATTGCGATGCCTATTTTTGCTCTGAATGAGATTTCTAGAGCTTGATTTCCTTGCCATCGTAGACAAAGCACTGAATCCTACTGTCTGTAATTATTATTGTAGTAGTTGTGTGATCTGAATATTATTAATATTTCGATGACTATGGTAAACTCAAAACAAAATTAGAAAACCTATCAAGTATCAAACGGTGATCAACGTGTATCTGGTATTCTAATATTTCCACTCCCTTTTCTTTTAAACTAAAACACCACAACATAACAATGCAACACATTCATAAATATGCCATGATTTTACCTTATTATGTACGTAATCACTTTCATTTTCGAAACTTTTAATGTCAAAATCAACTTTTTCAAATTTAACCACTGATTTCTCTGCGTAATGTTCAATTTATTAAATAAGGAACAGATGTTAAATAAGTTCGAAATATAAAAGGACAACTCCTTTTTGACACATTTATTTTATATTGAAATTAAGGTTCCTTATTCCTCAATTGATAGTTATTTTTATTTCTTGCTAGGTGGCATAATACTAACCAGATTTATTAAAAGGGTCCCATTTTTCTCTTGTGTGTCTTTTTTAAAAAGAAAGAAAGATGACTAGTGTGCCTTTAGTTTATGACTCCCTCGATGAGATTGATGACAAGGTTCAATTAGTGAATGATTTTTACCATGATCATCGGTTGGAGTATTCACAAAAGAAAAATATTAGAAAAGAAGAACTGAATTTTAGGCTGTTACAATTAAAGAAGCTGTACTATTCTGTTATGGATAATGAGGAAATGTTAATTGAAGCTATGTATAAAGATTTTCATAGGGCAAAAATGGAATCACTATCGTTTGAATTAATTAAGTTACAGAATGACATTCTGTTTTTAATTAAAAATTTAAAGAAGTGGTACCTTAAGCCCACGAAGTTAAAAGATTACACGCCACCATTTATGTTTGGAAATATTTTCGTTGATAATATTTCATTAGGGAGTGTTTTAGTCATTTCACCTTTTAATTTTCCAGTTCTACTAGCACTAGCTCCTCTTGCAGGTGCTATTTCAGGGGGGAACACTGTTATCTTGAAACCAAGTGAGGTGACTAGCTACTCTGCAATGGCTTTGCAAAAAGTAATTGAAGATTCAAAGTTTCCTAAAGGAATGATTGAAATTGTACAAGGTGGTATCAAAGAAACTACAAGATTGTTGGAATCTGGGAAGTTTAATAAAATATTTTACACTGGTTCTGAAAAAGTCGGCTCGATTGTAGCTGTTGCTGCTAGTAAAACTGTGACTCCTTGTATTTTGGAATTAGGTGGAAAGTCACCTACTTTTATTACAGAGCACTTTTCTAAATCCAATATAAAAACTGCTATTAAGCGAACATTTTTCAGTGGATTTGCAAATGCTGGCCAAATATGTGTTAGACCGGACTATCTTGTAGTACATGAATCAATTTACGATGAAGTTGTCAGCATCTCGAAAGATGTCCTAAATGAATTCTGGCCTTCGCTAACAGAAGATACAGAATACACATACTTGGTAAATGAAACTTCTTTTAAAAATGCTAAGAAAGTATTGAATATGACGAAAGGTGAAATATACTCTGTTGACTGTAAAGAAAAGGAAGAATTGGAAAATAACTTATGTATCCCACCAACAATTATATTTAACATTGATTGGTCTGATTCTGTCATGGAATCTGAGAATTTTTCTCCAATTATTCCTATCATTAAGTATACTAATTTAGACAATGCAATAGATAATATCATTAAATGTCATGATACTCCTCTGGTTCAATATATTTTTTCAAATGACAGACAAGAAACAGAGCATATTTTAAATAGAGTAAGATCCGGTGGTTGTATTGTTGGTGATACTTTAATTCATTTGGGTATTGCTGACGCGCCCTTTGGTGGAATTGGGAAATCAGGATATGGTAATTATGGTGGTAAATGGAGTTTCAAAGCATTCACGCATGAAAGATTATCTTTTAAACAACCATTTTGGATGGATCTACTTTTATCAATGAGATATCCTCCGTATACAAAATCAAAAACAAACTTAGTACAATTTGCAACGGCGAATAAACCTTGGTTTGATAGAGAAGGAAATGATCTTTTTCCCTGGACACGTCTGTCATATATTCTAGCTATCATTTTCATATTTATTTCCATCTTGGTAGGGTACTGTTACGCTTAATTAAATGCTATTTACTTTGCGTCCAATGTGCTGAATACAACGATTCAGAATCTTTATATAATTGGAAATATATTTACGTATAAATCTAGAAAATACACATTTCTATGAATTAATGGTTTAAAAATTACTTATTAAATGAATTATACACAAAATATCACTATGATTAATTATACAATATACTAACTCATTAGATTTACAAAACTAGGTTATCTACCAGTCATCATCATCATCAGCATCATCTTGCTCTACATCGCTCTCTACTCTCATTTTGTTTGCTCGAGCAGCTAATGCAGAAGCTAAACCAGTGCTGAAATTAGCTTGGGTAGCAGCGGCTGGTTCAACTGTAGATGCAGTTTCTGAGATTGTTACAGGTTGTGACACAACTGTACTAGCGGCTGGTGGTGCTGGTGTAGAAGAGCCTGTATAAGCTATAATATAATTAGTTGGCACCCAACCTTCTTTTGCACCATCTAAGGTTTTGGCTAATGACCACCCACTTGCTTCTTGCTTTGAAATAAATACCACGTCTCCTTTCTTTAATGGAAGCTCAGATGGATTACCAGATCCAGGGAAGTCATATGCAGCTTCAAATTTCGGTACAGATGATTGCACTGGTGGAGGAGGTGGAGGAGGTGGAGGTATGTTATTTAGTTGAGTCTGCTGTGTTTGCACTGGAACTTGTTGTGCAACTGGTTTGTTTTGAACTGGCTTCTTTGAGCCAGGCGGAGGAGGAGCAGGTTTTTTGGAAGTTCTAGAAACAGGAGCTGATGGTTTGCTAGACGATTTGTGATGACTAGGACGTGCGGCAGCAGGTACGCTTTGCTGGATGCCAGAACTTTTTTTGCCTCTAGGCTTCTTTTTCTGTTTAGAGTTAGCTGGATTACCACGACGGACATAAATTTTTCTGGACTTATAATTATCACCATACTTTGGTGCAGCTTCGGTAATTTCACATTTAACTCTTCTGATTTTACCAGGCTTCTTTTGATATTCAATTGTTGGACCAATTTTTATCTGAATTTTGCTGTTCAATTTCTTTAAATGAGTTATCAGCTCAGTCTTAAAAAAGGTATTAATTAATAGGTCTGGTTGATTCGATTTTGCAAGATTAATAGCCATCCAGTCATCTTGTAAGTTGGTTAAACCAACACTAACTATATGGTCAACAGGTATGTTGTACTCTAATGAATATTGCATTGCATTCTGCACATTTGTTTGTGCAATAACATAAAATGTTTTTGCCGTTAGAATAAAAACCTTTTTAACCCTGACGGATGACCTACCAAATTTACTTTGTAGACAATGACCTTTAATGGAAAATATTACACTATCTTTTATCCCAGCTTGTCTCTTAATATAAGCTCCCCTTGCTTTACTATCGTTACATAACAGGTAATCACCCATGAAAGCTCTATAGCCGATCAAAGACATGGATCTTCTCTCTTTCCTGCCTCCTAACAATTCAGTACCTTTATCACGTAATTTCTCATACTTGTTACCACCTTTTCTCTCTCTAATAACTCTTTGAATTTTAACAGCCGAATCTATTCTTCTTTGTAAGAATCTTCTCCATGCACGTTGAATTCTGGCTGCCATGTTATACCAGTACCTATCTCTCATGTGCTCCAAAGCAAATAATGTTTCAGGGGTTTTGATAAAAACTTGTGAAACACCAATTTGGTACTCCTTTTCTGGAATAGATGCATCTTTCAAAATCCACTTAACAGCATCAATTGTTTCACCCTGCCATGTGTAGTCACCAGCATAAGAACACTGTGGGGATAATAAATAGAATCTCTCAACAAATTTATCAAATACTTGTCTGTATGCAAAACCTGCTCTTCTAATGCGAACATTCTCTTGTAAACCTAAATATTTCACTTGATGTAAGACTTGACTATCATCGTAATCCTCCGGTAATTTGGTTTGATTCGGTTTGATGGTTCTGATATATGATGGTTGTGCTTTTGATAGAGTTTCAACTAGATCGTTAGCACTTTTAATAATCTTATCACCTGCAGTTGGTGCTTTTCTCTTGTTCTCAGTATTGACTTGTTCAGGGAATAATGATTTTAAGAAACCATTTTGAGTGGTGCCAATCAGTTCGGCTAAATCCTTTTGTAATTGATCCTTATTTTTATCAGTAATACCATTGACATCGTATGTGACATCACCAGCATAATGTTTAATGACAAATTTATTTGATCTCAATTCAAAATGAGGATTAGATGAGAATAGATTTAAACGCTGTGAAAATGCTTGATCGGCTGCATTAGAATCAGCATGGGCAGTGGCAACAGAATCATTCATTGCAGCAAAGATACCAGGTGGTCGTCTACCTTCAATTAATTCACACACAACCTTGTTATCAAAGAACTTGATTGGAGTCCACTGAATTTGTTCCTTTTCATAAGTTTCTTGTTCGGATTTCAATGTTAATTGAATAAAAATTTGTTGCAACTTTTCATTAACGTAGTTGATACAAATTTGTTCAAATGAATTATGTTCAAAAATTTCAAAACCGTAAATATCCAAAATACCAATTGATTTATCAGCACCAGGGTATGCTTGTAAGGAGACGTTGACTCTTTCAACAATCCAATCGAATAGATTGTTATAAATAGCTTTAGCCAAAGCATCTTTTGCGGCGTTGGCTTGGACAATATTTAGAGGAACATGGTAGACAGAGCCTCTTCTCATACCATGACTAGTTTCCATGGTTCTTTCTACCAGGCCCTTAATTAAGATACTGGCATCAATTTGTAATAAGTATGCAACAAAATCAGTGACAGACGTGTCTCTAACTTGAGCATTTCCTTCTTCATTTTCTACAAAAGAGATATTACCAATCCATAAAATAGATGCTAACATTCTAAATATTTGATCTTGTTCATCTTGTGAAAGACCAATAATTTGCATGGCTTTTATTGTGTCTGCAAAATCTTTAATATCATCAATTGTGTCAACAGAAGTACACCCTGCTGCAGAAGTGTAGACGTATTGTTCTGGTTTCTGCACACCAAACGTTTGTCTATAGTTCTCAGAGGCACCTTTTGTAAATTGATAGAAGATGTGGAAATTTCTTTCATTCTTGATTTGACTGACAACTCTTTGTTTTTCTAACAAATAATTGGTAATGTTACCAGCACAAGGTTCATATTGTGCATTGAATTTAATTTCTAGATATTTACCATGTCTAGAGGAATTGTTATTTCTTAATGTCTTAGCACAACCAAAGGATTCTAACAGCGGATTGGTAGCTAAAACCATATCTTTAATTTTACTAATAGATTCTGAGTTGGTATCTGACGCAGCGGCGATATATTGCATGATCCTTTTAGCTGCTTCCGTCTTACCAGCACCAGATTCACCAGAAATGATGACACATTGGCTCTCATTGTATGCTTTCAAATTGTAGTACATAGACTCGGCAATTGCATAAACATGTGGAGGAACTTCTAATCTATTTTTACCTTTATAAGATTGCAAAACAGCATCAGTATATATACCTAAATCTCTAAATGGATTAACACTGATCAACACATGACCAATGTATGTATAAATGATGCCATTTAAAAATCTTTTTTTTAAATTCTCATTAATTGATTCATCTGAAATCTTAGTCAATAAGGTCAAATCAGAGACACCAACTTCTTTCTTCTTTCCAACATCAAAGGTAGCCTTTTTGATCTTTGCAGACCTTTTCTCTGGTTCTTGAGCACTCTTATTACGAGCACCCCTTTTAATGATAGCCATTGTTGTCTTATACTAGAACAGCTATTCAGTTTGGATTCCTATTTCCAATAATACTAATGTCGATTACACAGCTGACAAGGTTTAATTAATCTAAGTTTAATTTTTTAGGTAAAACGAATATATCCTAATTACTAGTTGTTAAAATAACTTATATTATTTATATATATATAATATCAATCAATTAGTATATCACACGGTGTGAAGTAAACGTTTAATTGATTGTATTAATCCAATAATTGAGAAACTTTCTTCTAATTTTATTTCCTTGAGATTTTATTTTTCTCATTCGCTATATAAGCCTTGTATCAAATAGCAAGTAATGTTAAAATAACTCGAACGGGAATATTACGAATTTTAAACGGCCCCTATAAAAGTTAATTAGTAAGAGATGTCTCAGTTACTTGTCGCATATAATGATAAGAGACAATGGATATTGTATAGATTGATAGATAGATTTGAATATCATACATGAACCTATCTATATTATACAGTATTGTATGTTGGAATATTGTGTTAGATATCTTGATCAAGTTCTTTGCAAGTAAGCAACTAACTGACTTTCAATCTGAACATCTACTGTTTGAAATATACACATGCAAGATGGTTGGGTTTTTTGAAATGTAACATCTGTTTTAAAATATTTTTGCTTTAAAGTTTTCTATGCTACTATTTAAATATATACTTAATGTTTACCCCCAGTACGATCTCTACGCAACCTACTTTGTTCTTTTTCCACCTCTGAATCAAATTCTATGAATTCGTCTAATCCTTTACCAGCTGGAACCATTGGTAAGACTGAAACTTTCTTTTCAACAACAACTTCTAATAAAACGGGTCCATTGAAATCAAAAAATTCATTTAATGTTTCATCCATCTTGCTTTGTTCCGTTAATTTCATACCCTTAATGCCCATGGCTTCTGCTACCTTCACAAAATCTGGGTTCAATTGATGCGTATGTGAATAACGGTGTTTGTAGAACAATGATTGCCACTGGGTAACCATACCTTGTTCTTCGTTATTCAATAATAAAATTTTGATTGGTGTACCGGCTTGCACAGCAGAAGAGAGTTCGGTCAAAGTCATGTTGAAAGATGCATCACCATCAATATCAATTACTATAGCATCCGGTCTTGCTACTTGTGCACCGATGGCAGCTGGCAGGCCATAACCCATGGTACCTAAACCACCTGATGATATAAATGTGCGTGGTTTCTTCCAAGTCCAGTGTTGGGCGGCCCACATTTGATGTTGACCAACACCAGCTGTAACTACGATAGGTTTCCCGGATTTGTTTGCGATCTCTGAAAGTTTGGCAATAACAGTTTGCGGTTTTATTTTAGAGCCTGGACTTTCCTTTTGGTAAGTATATGGATGTTTTTCTTTCCAGGTCTTAATTGTTTCCATCCATTCTTTGCGTTCTGCTTCGGAGACAGAAAAAATAGAAGGAAGTAATTTAGTCAAATTTGCTCCTGCGTCACCTTCAATAGGAACTTGAGTCTCGACAACTTTATTTATGTTTTTAGCAGAAATATCAAAGTGTATGATACCACCTCTATTCTCCAGAGCCGCACGGCGAGCCTCAGGTGCAAATTTACTGATATTTAATGTGACACGATCATCAAACCTTGCACCAACGGCAATAATCAAATCAGCATTTTGCATAGCTAGATTTGCTGGGGCATGACCATGCATACCTAACATATCTAACGATTTGGGATCTTCTTGATCGAATGCACCTAGTGCTTGTAAAGTTGTAGTGACGGGAATTTGAGCTCGGTCACTGAGCTCTTTAATTAATCTTGGACCTTCTGGATTATTTAAAATTCCACCACCGACATATAAAATTGGTTTCTTTGCAATATTGATCAATTCAGCAGCTCTTTTAATAGCTACCTCTGAGAACTGTGTTTGAACATTCCTAGTTAGGTGTCTTAACGCATTTGATGGGATTGTAGTCTTGATTGGAATTGGTGTTTTCAGGATTGACGCTTGAACATCCTTTGGTAAATCGACCAAAACAGGACCAGGCCTGCCACTAGTTGCAATTTCAAAAGCCTCGTTGATACATTTCGGTAAGTCTTCTATACGTTTGACCATTACGTTCCACTTTGTACATGATCTTGAAATGCCTATGACATCCGCTTCTTGGAAAGCATCGGTACCGATAGCTGCAGTTGGGACTTGACCAGTGAATACAACCATTGGTACACCATCAGCCAATGCATCTGCTATTGGAGTGATAACATTAGTGGCACCTGGGCCAGAAGTGACTAAAACAACACCACATTTACCCGAAGCCCTGGCGTAACCTTCGGCCATATGCCCGGCACCTTGTTCATGCCTTGGTAACACAAAATTAAAATCTTTACTATTATAAATTGCATCGTAAACAGGTAAGATAGCACCACCTGGATAACCAAAGACTGTATCTACATTATGTCTTTTCATCATTTCGTGGAAAATTTCACCACCAGTCAAACCAACTAAAGAACTATCCATTGATGGATCAGAATGCATTTTCTTTGAAATTCTAACGCTAATTGGTTCCGCATTAAAACTTGGTGCGGGAGCTGGTCTTATAGTACCATTTGCATTTGATCCAGTTACACTCTGATTAGAATGTTTATTGGGTGCTGATGTAGCGTACAGTCTTTGTCTTGAGACATATCTCTTAATGACGTTTGAAGACCTCAGATTAGTAAGAAGTCCTATACAACTGTTCCTAAAAGGTTGTTTAAAGGATTGTTGAGGAAACATTGTGAAATATTCACTACTGTAATATCTGTCTGTTGTTGTTTTATAAGTTACTATTGAAACTTCAAATAACAATGGGGTCTCGACTCTATCTGATTTTGAATTGTTATCTATAGCTCTCTCTCTCTCCGATTAAACATTTAAAGAAAGGTAGTAACAATAAGAAATACATTGACGCTTAAATAAGAGTCATTTTCTTGTATTACAATATCAATGACTCACTTTATTTATCATATTTGCACTTATCAGATGGCTAAACAATTACGCAATCACACATGTTCATTAATTCCGTTAATCCAAATGCTGACCCTATGGTTACATGTTAAAAAATATACTTTCAACCATTGTACAAACTGTAAAACTATAAATTTAAAACTTATTCATTAAAAGAAAGAAGAGTTAAAATCAAAATACAAAATTCTAACTATTGTCGAGGGTCATCATGCGCTCAGTTTTGTTAAATTGGAGTTAAAGTAAAATAGAGTTCGTTAAAGGCCATTGGAATAACACAGTCTGTTAAAACAAGAAGAAATACAGTAAATCAACGTATTTAATTGAACATTAATTGATGTTTATAAGATATTGGACAATCACACTTGAACAGCATACTTATTGTTTCCTCTTTATTTTATCTGTTTTAGTTCTCGTTAGAATGTGATGATATTGTTTATATGAACTTGATCTCGGGAAAGGACGCCTGAACCGGCACATCGAATGTGTCCAGTTTCCCTTTCTATAGTAACACTTTTCTTATGGTTAGAGATGTGCTTGACATTTGGATTATGACAGTGACACAGCTTTATTTAGACGAACGGCAAACGTTGATTATAGCAATGGTATAATTGTCCTCGTACAGATAGTAGCAAATTTCACAATTGTATTATAGGAATGTGTATACTTCGTTGATTTATTGCTGTTACGGAACTAGCTTCGATTTTACAATGGAGTTCCTATGAACACTGTCAACTTCGATTGCAGCGGCAAAAGTTTGTTGAACAATAATAAACTTGCTATTGTCAAAAATTTAAGCAGTTGGTCTGGGGTTACGACGTTAAATACCTTATGAGAGTAAATCTTTCCTAATAGTTAGCTACTTGATTGACTCTATTGTTTGTTGATATCCTACTCAAATCTAGTTACATACAAATGATATTTTCATTTACAGTGTCAGGAATCTGAGATTTATAACAGAAGTTATAATATCTGTGATAGATTAGTTGTAAAAACAGCTTGAAAGTAATAGGTTTGACAGAAATGTAAGAGTAATAAATGAGTTGTTTAGTTAATTCAGCCTATTTACCGGTTAACTCGCACACTCGACACGTCGTTTACAAAATCAATTGAACTAAGAGAATCAATTGGCGTAAATATTATAATCCTTACCTACTAAATATGAACACTAACGAACAACTTAATTACACAGTCGACGTCAATAACATTGAACCTGCTCAATAGATGTGTTCATTGTTTTAATATATTAGATTAGTCCATGCTTTTAGATCATGTACTCAGATCGATCTCTCTGGACTCTTGGGCCTATATGGATGAAAATTCTATCTGGTGGCTACCGGGTTTATATAGACATATGACTCCAATCATCCTTACTGTCCAATTCGACGATGCTATGTTGTTGGATACGAATAGCAAACTGACGGTTCTTCAGTACAGTTTATGCATCAGAGTCTATGACATTACATTCTTGTAGGCATCGTTGTTCAAGATTTGTGATAATGATTTCGTAAGGAGGTAATATCTAGCAGCTATAGTTAGTTATAGGATCTGCTCAATAGTTGAATTCATTGCTTTAATATATCAATAGTTGTTAAATTATATACTAGATATTTAGATTAATTTATCTGGTCTACTGGACCTGGATCAATGAATTGTTAACTATTGATTACCGAGGTTTATATATACATCATATTTCAATCTACCGTTCGTGCTCAACTCGACGACGTCGTCTCGTTGGACACGTACGGAAGACTGATGGTTCTATAGTACTATTTATGCATTAGGAATTCTGCTATTACATTCTCGTGAGCACTATTATTTCAGTTTTACAACAATAGTCTCGTAAAGAGGTAATATCTGGTATCATATTGTCACTTTATACGGCCAGTGTCATTTCCAACAAAGTGAGCAATTGGTTCTGGACTCAAAGGGTCATAAACACTTAGTTCTATCACATACACTACAATAATTCTTACAAAAATGAGTTATACAATCATTGGTCTTAAACAAGTCATTGTTTCTAGCCGTTATATTAGTCTCATAATAAAAAATTTACTATTGTAATACAGTTACTACAATAGACAGAGTTATGACAGGATTATAATATAATAGATAGACAGATGTAAGACAGACTATTATATTATGGCAGATGGGAAGCGCAGGATCGGATCTTCTTATTATTTTCAACGTAAAACAGAAACTTGCTTCTTTTTATATATTCTACATAATATCTAATAATAAGTTACATGATCATCCAAATACTAGAAGTATAAATAGGTCTCCTATTTATACTTTTAGTTTAGCTACAATTTGCAATGTGCCTCGTTGAACTTGTCATTGCATTCGTATCGGCATCTGTTGTTTCAAATTTGCGACGATATTTCCAACATAGGAAATATTAATGTTTCTGCGGAGAAACAAGCTTATGTTGGTTAGTTCCAACATCTAAGTTAGTGTCATTAGCCACTTCAGTTGCTCTAGTATAGTCCATCTTCTTTATAGTTAAATAATCGATTGGTCCTTTATTAGTGTATTTAAACTATTCTATATAGAGTTAGAAGCCCTCCTTATATATGAGTTGAACTGACAGTTGAATGAACACGTACACATGTTCATTCATCCTCCTAAGATCTTTAGTGCTGTATTGTACATCTGTGTTTATCGCGTAGCCATTTACATTGTAGTGAGAAATTTTCACCTACCACTTGGAAGATTGTTCTAGACCTTCTTTCCATTAGTAAGTGATCTATTAGTTCTGGACTCAAAGTGTCATAAACACTTAGTTCTGTCACATACACTACAATAATTCTGACAGTTTCGTAACTGTTTCAGTAATAGTTCCTAAATAAGAAATATTATTACTGTTATATCGTAATCTAACTTATGCTGAGCTTATATTACAGCATTTACATGAAATAATTGGAGGGTTGGCCGAGTGGTCTAAGGCGGCAGACTTAAGATCTGTTGGACGGTGTCCGCGCGAGTTCGAACCTCGCATCCTTCAAATTTTTAGAAGCTTCTCATTATCACAACATTATTAGTACTGACATTCACACGATCGTTTATATATTATTAGCTTTTTACCATTCTTTCATTACTCTATATATATATATATATATATATATATATATGTGTGTGTGTGTGTGTGTCTGATGTTTAGATCTTTTGTGTCATTAAATACCATCATCTAAATTTGCCAGGTAACTGCTTTCTTAATGGAAAGAAAATCCTCTGGCTCTTAAGCAATATTATTTGTGTTATTGTAAAGGATGTTGGCCAAGTTTTTGCTTATCTATTTCAACCACTGCTATTACAACATTACCTGTTTGTAAATTATCCACTCTTGGATGTTTGATGTTTCTTAAGATACTGTTGATAACACCAGAATGACATGTCACAGAGATGAATCTGTCTGCAGATGTTGTTTGCTGAAAGATTTGCACTAAACCATTAAGAATACGTTTGTCCATATCAGAAATCTTTTCTCTTGTTGGTGTCCATAATTTATCTTCTTCGGGATACTCTGGTTCATATACCCAATTCACAGTAATGCCTATTGGTAATTTAGATGGTTGATATTCTTTAATTGCTTTAGAATGATTTACTCGTTTATCACAAGGGTGTCTGCCTAATATTTCTCTTATGTTTTCATAGATATTTACCTCAATATCATTAACATCAGTTAAGCAGTGAATATCACTATTTTCCCTTAGACATACATTCCATGATTCCACAAAAGTCTCTAAACATCTTCTCATTGGAGAACTGAAGAATTTATGAGGTAGCATGCCTAAGTCATTAACAATCGGTGATAATATAGTAGAACCCGTAGTTCTGACTTGTTCTCTACCTACATTAGTTAACCTAGAATCTAACCAATTTCCATATTCATCACCATCCAATAGAGCCCATTTTGAATCCCATTCCGGCATTCCATATCTTTCTATAGCTGCATTGTGGTAACCTTGACCATGCCTTGCAAAAATTACTAATTTATAATTATACTGTTCATTATCTACTGGGATAGATTCGTACAGCTCCTTCCAGTTTATGTGTTTAACTAGTTCCAAATGATTTACTAGCGATGAATCAACCCCAGTTGATTCAGATTCATGATAGCCGCGAAAGTAACTCGGTAATGCTCTAAAAGGCATGGTAGTTTATAACTACAAGATATGTTTGAGGTTTAAGTTATTTCACCCTTTAGTTGAAGATATAGCTTAAGATATAAATCGCAATTGCATAATAATAAATGCCCTTCTTGTACGTAATATTGATCTAATATGCGAATGGCATCAAATTCTAAATTCTTAAGAACAAAAAAATTAAGAAATAAGGCGAACTGTAATATCTATTAAACTACAAAAGCCATACAAAAGAAAAAATACCTAATTACATTAATATTGTATCTGTATGTCATTATTGTTATTAAAGAAAGACATAGTTTAAGAGTTACCAGCTACCATACTGGCAGGTTACAAAATGTCTGCTGAATCAACTACCTTTATTATTGATGTTTCACCATCAATGTTTCAAAACAATATTATTCCTAATGTAATATCATATTTAGAGTACACATTAATTGATAAAGTAAAAAGAAATAGGAAGACTGACTATTTGAGTTTATATTTAGCAAACCATTATGGATTCTCAAAAAATTCTCAAGATATTCCCAATATCTTTCAATTACAAGAATTCACTGCACCGGTTACAATGGAGATGACTATTGAGATATTAAAGAGCTTAATAGGACTTTCTGCCCCCAAACTTGAAGATGAAGATGCTCAAGACTCTTCGATGTTGCAATGTTTATTAGTTACATCTTTGGATATCAAGGATTACTTCGGGAAACGAAAAATAAATAGACAGATTGTAATCTTTACAGATGATATAAATGGATTAGATATCACCGCTGAAGAACTAGAAATTTTAAGAGAAGAATTAGAATCAAAAATAATTTTAATAGACTGCAGTGGATGTGATAAATTGACCTTTAATGAAAGTTCTTGGGGTAAAACTATAGCATCTCTAGAAAGTTCTTTATATTTTACTATAGCTGAATTTTCAGAATTAGTTAACTCTTCACAAATAACTGCTGTAAAACCTGTCAAAGTCTTTACTGGTCTACTAAGATTGGGGGCAGATATATTAGCAGAGTCAATCACAAACAACGTTGAAGATAACGATATTAAACGTAAATTAGAAAATGATAAGAATAACGAGAAAGATACATATTTATCGATTAAGGTTGAAGGATATCCAGCAACTAAAACAGTATCAAACTTGAGTATGAAAACAATATTAAAACCAACACTGGAGACAGAAGCCAATATACCGACACCAGTTCAATCAGTGGTTGAATACATGATAAAAGATGAACAAAAAGAGGAAAATGGAAAATCTCAGGAAGAGAAAGATAAATATGTTAATGTGTCTCCCAATTCTGTTTCAAAGGCATTCAGATATGGGTCTGATTATGTTATACTTCCAGCAGTTATTAATGATCAAAGAACTATGAATAATAAAGCTAACATTGATATACGTGGATTTATGAATGAGACTTCGTTGCCAAGGTATTTTTTAAATTCAGAAAGCAAATTCATTTTTTTTGATAGTAGAAATGGCAGTAAAAGTGATGTGTATAGTATGTATGCATTAGTGGATGTTCTTATGGAAAATAAAAAGATCGCAATTGTCAGATACGTTCAGAAACATAATGGTGAAGTAGAAATGTGTGCATTATATCCAATGGTGTCTAAAATATCTGATAGAAATATTGTAAGATATTTTGTTCTAAATAGACTGCCGTTTGCTGAAGATGAGAGAGTATCGGATTTTCCTAAACTGGTCAATAGACTGAGTACAAGTGGTAAACTGATTGAAGAAAACAAAGAAGAAGAGGATAAAATTGATAAACTGATGAGTGATTTTGTAGATTTGATGGATACAGATGATATGAAAAGTATACCCAATGAATTATACTATAGACCTATAGATGGATTAAGTGATAAAACCTCAGTATTACCATTACCAAATGAAAACAAAGTAATTGAAAAGGCCATTGAAAATGATCCAACTCTTTCATATGCGATTAGTCTGTATTTACAAAAATCCAATATCAACGCATATATTCATAATCACTATATAGTGAAAGGTGACAAGCAACAACCCAAAGTAGATACGATTTTCAAAAAAATCAATCCTCATTTCAATGAAACTAATAATGAATTAATCGATGATTTAAAAGACTTGCTAAATATCAAGAAAGTCGAACTTAGAGAAACAATTGAGAAAGAAGTCAACCCTACTGATAATATAGAAGTTCCGTCATTTGAATCATTAATGGAAAGAGGTAAACGTTGATATCTTAGAATACACACACACATATATATATATATATATATCATTGGACATTGATGTACTTTACTGAATCATTACTCAAACAACTTTGGACCCTTCTATATTCGAATCCTTCTATAAATGAACTGCAAATTGATATTATTCGATGCACATTACATTTCATAAATTTCGGAACAACTTCAAAATTGAATCACCCTCCAGGAGTGACTAAAAATGTCAAAAAGAAGAAATTAAAAATAATGCAACCAAAGATCAATGTGACTATTGGGATCTTAAAGATTACATCAACTATGATTGATCAATGAAATGAGTGGAATTTTATTCTGCTCAAATAACTTAATCCAATATATTATTTTAAATTTACATTTGAGGAATATTGTTATTTAAATTCGGACACTATGTAATTGTTTTACTGCTCGATGGGGAGTATCAATAATTTATCATTATCTCAAGTTGTTGTAAGTTTGGATTTTGAATCATCGTCATCTACAAAAGGTATAAAATGGTACATGTTCTTTGTCGTATTGTTTGCAAGTTATCTTATTTGAATTTGGTTTTATTTGTATTCAATGAAATGTATTAACTTATCTTCTTGTTACAGTTGCCCTATACAAAGAAAAGTAATTACCTTATCACAGTAACAAGGTTTACACACAAAGCCCATTTACACTATCATGGCTCTAGATATTGTAGAAATCCCAACTAAGCCTTACCAAGACCAGAAACCTGGTACTTCAGGTTTACGTAAGAAAACTAAAATATTCATGAATGAGCCAAATTACACAGAGAATTTTATCCAAGCCATTTTGGATGCAATCCCAGAAGGCTCTGAAGACTCAACTTTGGTTGTCGGCGGTGATGGTCGTTTCTACAACGATGTCATCCTACAATTGATTGCTGAAATTGGTGCTGCCAATGGTGTTAGAAAATTGATTATCGGTCAAGCTGGTATTCTATCTACCCCAGCAACTTCTCACGTCATCAGAACATACCATGAAGAAGTCACGGGTGGTATTATTTTAACTGCTTCTCACAACCCAGGCGGCCCAGAAAATGATATTGGTATCAAATATAACCTAGCAAATGGTGCTCCAGCTCCTGAATCGGTGACAAATGCAATCTGGGAAGAATCAAAGAAATTAACCACTTACAAGATAATTAAGAACTTCCCAAAGATTGATATTAACACAATTTCAGAAAACGTTAAATATGGTCCATTATTAGTTGATATCATTGAACCAACAGAAGCTCACGTTGAGTTATTGAAAGGTATTTTTGATTTCCCTTTGATCAAAAAGTTCATTGAGACTCAACGTAAGACAAAGAATTGGAAATTACTATTCGATTCATTAAATGGTGTCACTGGCCCTTATGGGAAAGCTGTCTTCGTGGACGAATTTGGTTTGCCAGCAGACGAAGTACTACAAAATTGGCACCCACAACCAGATTTTGGCGGTTTACATCCAGATCCAAACTTGACCTATGGTAGAACGTTAGTTGATAGAGTTGATAAAGAGAAAATCGAATTTGGTGCTGCCTCGGATGGTGATGGTGACAGAAATATGATTTACGGCTACGGCCCTGCATTCGTCTCCCCAGGTGACTCAGTTGCAATCATAGCTGAATATGCCAATGAAATCCCATATTTTGCAAAGCAAGGTATTTACGGCGTCGCAAGATCTTTCCCTACATCTAGTGCCATCGACTTAGTGGCTAAACATAAAGGATTAGATTTGTATGAAGTACCAACAGGTTGGAAATTCTTCTGCGCATTGTTTGATGCCAGGAAACTATCGATTTGTGGTGAAGAATCCTTTGGTACAGGTTCGAATCATATAAGAGAAAAAGATGGGTTGTGGGCAATTGTTGCTTGGTTAAATATTTTAGCCATTTTTAACAAGGATCATCCCGAAAAAGACGCTTCCATCAAGACTATTCAAACAGAATTCTGGCAAAAGTACGGTCGTACTTTCTTTACCCGTTATGATTACGAAAGCCTTCCTTCTGCATATGCAGCCAAAGTTGTTGATTTCCTAAATGCGTTTGTCACTAATCCAAAGACTAAGAATGCAGCATTCCCAGGTGATCCAAACCTAACTGTTGTAGATTGCGGTGACTTTTCATACACTGATTTGGATGGCTCTGTTTCTGATCATCAAGGGCTATTCTTCAAGTTGTCTAACGGTGCTAGAATCGTGCTAAGATTATCTGGTACAGGTTCTTCCGGTGCTACAATTAGATTATATGCTGAACAATACAGTGATGACCAAACCAAATACAATGATTCGGCAGATGATGTGTTAAAACCAGTGATATACTCAGTTGTCAAGTTCTTGAAATTCAAAGAATTCATTGGCACTGAGGAACCAAATGTTAAAACTTAATAAGTATTTTTTTATACAAATCAAGAATATGTACTTCACTCTCCCTTTAAATGATATGTATTACTGACATTAACACAGTCTGGAAACCTATGACCATGCATGTTCCATCAAAAGACATATAAGAACAACTAGTCCAAAAACAATGTACAGATCATATCAACATGGAGCTGCCAGTTATGCAGCATTCCATAATGTAGTCTTCTTCTTATTAAAATACCTTTATCTTCTACAATCTTTTGATATTTTCAAAACTTTTAACGGGCCCATATTAAATATGAATTTCTTACATAAAATATGTTAAAATAGTCAAAGGCATTAATATGACATGGCTGAAAAATATAAATTTATATATGTATATATCAAAGCATTGATAAAAATAAAGCACCCAATCAGTTCATAGTCCATTTGACCTTTTAAGGATAGATATTTGTTAACCATATCAGTGAACTTGATAACATCCGCAGATCAGGTTTGTTAATTTTAGTTTTGTACGGTGAGCATTAAAATAACTAGGTTTTATTTAATAGTATTCATCACTATATATTTGAAATTCTATTGAATTCAATTGGTTATACATTTAAAACATTGCTGTTTTAAGATAGTTGGTTAAAAAGGAGTGATTTAGGTATATTTAACAATATTAATTTGAAGTTTGGCACGATGTATTCATGGAAATTGTCTAAATTTAGATTTGGGAAAGGTAGTGACAAGGAGAATGAAAACAAAAGCAACAATATTAAGAATAAAGAGAACTCTTCAACTAAGTTATTTGGGTCTTCTGATAACAAGAGAAGTTCAACAATAAATGAAGAAACTGAATTAACTGATATAGAAAAGAATTCTATAAATAGAACTTCTTCTTCACTTGCTGGAATGAAAAGTCGAAATAGCACTGACGTTAATGAAGCTTCCTCAACTCCACCAATTTCATTGGATGTCGATAATAGTAGCACTACCGAAAAGATGGATATCGATGAGCAGCAGGTTATTCCTAATAATACTACTAGCGCTGGTAAAATGACAATAAAAGTATACAAAGGTGAAGGTTTCATATTACCGTTCCCACTTACATCAAATGAAACCGTGTTAAACAAACTAATTCAGGCAGGGGAGACAACACAGGGAACAAATAACTCAAATGACATTAATTCCTTAATTAAAACTTTATCAGACATGAATATTAAACAAAAGCAGGATTCAACAGAAGAAGTAGTTCTTTCAAGCGAAACTTTATGCAAATATATTCCGGCTACCATAAGGATACCGGGATCAGAAACTTTAAACCCACTATTATATTTCACAATAGAATTTGATAATACAGTTGCAACAATATTACCAGAATCAGGTACTATTAATCAACCAGTGTTTAATAAAATTTCTCTTTTTGACGTCACTAGAATATTACCAACTTTAAAAATCGACGTGTTTGCACGTATACCGTCAGTGTTACTACCGTCAAAGTCTTGGCAAGACGCTAACAGTTTTCAAAATGAGAAACTGAAAACAATGTTTGAAAAATTGAATAACAATCAAGATATCCAAATTGGCTCTTTCACTTTACCAATTAATTTGAAAATTGATTCAGCAGCTAATTTAAGATTATATAGTCATTATTGGTTAACATTGGATGATGACATGGGTAAATTAAACATCACAATTGATTACAAACCTACCAAGTATAAGAAATTATCCATTGACGATTTTGATCTTTTAAAAGTTATTGGTAAAGGTTCCTTTGGTAAAGTTATGCAGGTTAGAAAGAAAGATACTCAGAAAATTTATGCCTTGAAGGCAATTAAAAAAGCCTATATTATTTCCAAATCCGAAGTGACCCATACATTAGCTGAAAAGACAGTCCTTTCTAGAATAATTTGTCCATTTATTGTTCCATTAAAGTTTTCATTTCAATCACCAGAAAAACTATATTTGGTTCTAGCTTTCATTAACGGTGGTGAATTATTTTACCATTTACAAAAGGAGGGTAGGTTTGATTTATCGAGATCAAGATTTTATACTGCTGAACTTTTATGTGCTTTAGAAACGCTGCATAAATATAGCATTATCTATCGTGATCTTAAACCGGAAAATATTTTATTAGATTATCAAGGACATATTGCATTGTGCGATTTTGGATTGTCGAAGTTAAATATGAAAGATAAGGATAAGACAGATACATTTTGTGGCACCCCAGAATATTTAGCTCCTGAATTGTTACTAGGACAAGGATATACAAATGTTGTGGATTGGTGGACATTAGGTGTTTTACTATATGAAATGCTAACCGGTTTACCACCATATTATGATGAAGATGTACCGAAAATGTATAAGAAAATTCTGAAAGAGCCTCTAAGATTTCCAGAAGGATTTGACAGCGATGCTAAAAGCTTATTGATTGGTCTTTTAAGTCGTGATCCAAAGAGAAGATTAGGTTATAATAGTCCTGACGAGATCAAGAATCACCCTTTCTTCAATAACTTATCATGGAATCGTTTATGGTTGAAAGCATATATTCCTCCATTTAAGCCATCTGTAAGCAGTTTAATTGATACAAGTAATTTTGATCAAGAATTTACGAAGGAAAAGCCCGTTGACAGTGTTGTTGATGAATTTTTAAGTAATAGTGTTCAACAACAATTTGGTGGGTGGACATACGTAGGAAACGAACAACTAGGAAGCTCAATGGTGCAAGATAGTAGTATTAATTGATTGATATAAATCATGAAATATTAATGTATACATACATTCATATTATATATTTTCACAGATCGTGTAATTTACATCATTTTTGTGCATAACATTTACTCTTTTTTGGAAGGAAAGTTTATGCAAATGAGATAAAAAGTAGTAATAATAATAATACTTGAAAACAATTATCTAATTAATTATTGACGGGTATATGGATAAGTAGATTATAAAGAAATATTCTAAATTAATTAAACATATTTATTATATTCACTAACGAAATACATTAAATACGCAATGTCTCAGCCTTTCTTTGCTAAATGATTAAAAATTAAAAATATCCGTGGTAACGTTTGCGGGTTAATTTTAATGTTCAGTATTTAAAGGAATTTATACACTGAAACTGCAACGTGTGAATTAAATATTAATGTAAGTCTTACAAATACATATTTCAATAAATAGGATTTTAGTTTTAAAATAAATTTAACAATATATTATTAATTTCTAATAGTTAACTACAATAAGAATAAATATAAATATAACAATAGTAATAACTATAAGTGGAGTGAATATCAGAATAGAGTAGTTTATATTAATTGTGATCTAATACATATCAAGAAATATCGTGATCACATTCAATTAATCATATTGGATACATAAATATAAAGAAACTATGATAGTACTTGATATTGCTTACAATTTGGATCAGGTTACATCTGCTGTTTCTCAAGAGGCATATCCTATCAATGAGCCGTATCCGGCACCTCCTGTTGATCGGGATAGTGATACAGTAAGTTTAGCCTTTTTGATTAGTCTATCCGTTACTTTTGCATTGTTGATGATATTTTTATTAGCTATGGCTATTTATGTGATGTTTTGTGGTGTTGATGAAGCAGCATACGATGAAGAGACTGGAGCTGCTGTTGCCTCGAACTCACTGAATATAAGTAGTTTTTTTGGATCAAAAGGTAGTATTCTGTTGGATTCAAACTTTACAGATCCTGGGCAATTTGATGATGATGCTGCACTTCAGGAACTAGAAGAAACAGAACTATTGAAAATGTCACCGTTTGAGATTGAATTATATAATAGGACAAAAACGTTCAATAAAGTCAATCCACCAGTTGTACATAATTTTGGCACATTTCTTAACGATACAGATAAAAAATATATAAAAGATCGTGGTATACAAAGCTATTATTTTTACCCAAGTATTAATGATAATGTTGATGAGGAAGGCAATTTTTTGCCAAGTTTTTTAGTTCAAGATAAGCTTGATGTTTCTTTTACACAATTTAATAAGAGTTCCTCAACTTTACTTAATTATCCGCTGCCGAACAACAAGAAAGATGCCGTTTATTTTGAAGTCAAAGTTTACAAATTTTCAAGAAATAGTAATGCAGTGTTTAGTATAGGATTGGTTACAACCCCTTATCCGTATTTCAAGATACCCGGTACGTCCTCATATTCTATTGCTTATGAATCTACTGGTAAACTAAGAATCAACAATCCATTCAGTGCAAGTACCCTGCTACCCAAATTACAAGAGGGTGATGTGGTTGGTTTTGGATATAGGTACAAGTTAGGCACCATATTCATTACACATAATGGTAAAAAAATGATGGATGTTACTCATAATGTTGGTATTGACTTATTTGTCAGTTTGGGATGTTTAAATGCATCGTATACAAGGACATATACAAAAGATGGCTTGTTGGAAGATCCTGATAATGTTAGTCTACGAGATGCATTATCTAACGGGCAAGATATTGATCTTCCAGACACTTTGAAAACCGTGTTTAATCCATCAAATGATATCCAAGTTCCTTGTGACGAATTAGAGTTACAAGTAAATTTGGGCCAAGTTGGATTTGTCTTTGTTGAAGCCAATGTTAAGAAATATGCATTTGGCAGCCTTAATGGAGATATTGGTATACCACCATCATATAATGGCGAAAATTTTAAGAAGAATGCCATTATTCAAAAGGGCGATGAACTACCACCTAATTATTTTGTTGATGACACTGAAGAAGATATATTCTTTGGTAATATTCATATTAATGAAGGGAAAGGAAGTTCTTCAAGACATTTAGGTGGTAGAGAAACTAATGCTAATTATGTTAATAAGACCAATAATCATAATAACATGAATGTTGAAGAAATGGGTTCCTATGAAAGGAAATCATCGGCTTTTGACAAAGAGAATAACTTTTATAGAGACTTAGCAGATGTTGTACTTAAAAATTCAAATCCAAAGAAAAAATCCTATGATAATGATATTGCTGTATCTGGTATACAAAATAATGCAATATCAAATATTGAAACTTATTCAGATGAATCCCTTCAGGATATGGATAATGTTGGTGATATAACTACTCGTAGTACCAATTTTTATGGGAGTGAAAACCACAATAAAGATGAGAACGAAAACGAAATTGAAGAACTTCCTGTTGGCTCTGCAAAGACAGATGGTAATGAAAACCAAAGAAAAGTGGCATTAAACAAGAATAATAATAAAAAACGTAGAAACAAAAATAAGAAGAAAAAGACAAGAAAGCATAAATAAACAAATAAATATTCAATAAAAACGAATGCATAGATTGCCAATTGATAAATAAACAAAATATCACTTAATAGGTGACACACAACTTTAACATAAAGTGTGTATTTTTATAAAATCACATAGATACACAAATTGAAAAATTATATAGTAAGTTATTTTATGTCAACTGGATCCTGTATTAGATATTATAGAGAAAGGATGTAGGTCTTGATAAATTAGAGCAAGCGTCTGCATGATTGAGCGGTGTCCATTTCTACATAAACTAGAAGATCTTTTGTCAACCATTTTCCCAAACTGTAACTCTAGACAAGGATATTAACTATAAAAACAAGGCAATGTAACTTAACAAATTTTACTACAGTTAATATCTCAATTGACAAAATCTTAATGAAATATATGTATATGTGTCTTATATTTATTGTTACTAGTTTTCCCATGACGGGGCTTATATGTTAATGAGATACAGCCTCAAAAAAAAAAACGAAGTAGGCGAGCAGTAGAAAGAGGCGTTGAAAGGAAACAAATGACAGAGGCTTTCTACTCTACTTAGTTTTGCTTCTCACCAAGAAAAAACAAGCCCTTACGAAAGAGTGAACATAGATAGAACTCAATCACTTTGTAGATCTAATTCAGTTCAATTTGGTTCCGCACACTTGAACAAAATTGGTCCTTAGTTGTGCCTATATGATGCATACGCGCTTTGGACACTAGTTCCCTTATGAATTAACATATAACTTTTCAAGGAACAATAAATTGGAATAACAATAATATTGGCAATTATAACCAATATTTTGCTCTGTTTTGTACTTACTTGTAGGCTGTGTATGCATTTCTTAAATCGTAATTATAACTACATTTTTTTTATGAACAATAACTACAAGTCAACAGACATTAATTATGTGTCTGTCAGGTGTCATCTTGTTAAAGTTTTTGAATGTTCGAAAATTTTAAAATCGATAGAAAATAAATTAATGAATTCGGAAAATATTGAATAAAACAAGAGAAACGGTGCGGAAAGGCCCTGACATTCAATAGATATAATGATAATGAAATGAAATTAAGATTGAAAAATATTTTATAATGGTATTGCTACCTCAATATTATAATTTCTTAAATGGAAAATTTAATAGCAATATTCAAAGCTTAATTAAAAACTGTAATTTGAGGCTTAACCTTTTTCTAACATCAATCGAACATTAGTTTCTAGATTACTATACTCTTTGATATAGCCCTTATTTTTTAATTAGTTAACATAGTAGTTAAATATTTTGAACTACAACAATTCAACACATCGGTTCTAAAATATTAGTAAAACTGGATCTGAATATAGTGGCTTTTATCTGTGTGATTGTTTAATTGTTGGTTGGCACATATTGGTTTAAAAACATTTTGATTTTATAACATTTGTTTTGCATACTAGTTGGCACATCGGTTCCCCAGAGCTACTTTATTGCATTATAAAGGCTGGTTTCTCTTCTTTATTATTATAAAGGTTGTAAGAAAGGAAGGAAATATCCCTCACCCAATAATAATTTATACAAACAGAAACATACTAATTGAATTGAAGAAAAGAAAATGCATTTAAGAATTCCAAATAAAACAAGTATTGATGAAGCGGATGATGATTCATTGTCAGCTCTCTCATCGCTTGTTTCCATCAACAGTGAAGAAGGTACCTCACTTTCAAAGATAAAGTCAAATGTTTCAGATATAATACAAGAACAGCATATTGGTAATATCGACGATATAGACGATAAAGATAACGAAACCGTGGACACTGACTTGAAAGATAATAGATTAAAAAAGAGAGATCGTTTTATGAAAAAATCTACACCATATTCTGCTGATTTTAAACCATTGATGTTCAAGATGAAGGTTCCAGAAAATAATGAAAATGACAGACAATCTCCAAACAAAAATTCATTTAAAACAATGAAAAAAGAACTAAATAAGGATTTCAAAGCATCAGATAATATCGTTCATAAAGATTTGATTAATATAAGAGAAAGACTGATAAACTTGCCAATAGACGGATCATCGTTATTTAACACTATTGATGAAGACCAACTCTCTAAATATCTACAAAACCCGACGTATATCAAGTTGTATAGAAAGAGAAAAGATATGACAAGGTTTAATAGAATGTTTATGGCACAAGAACTACGAATTGAAAAAACGAACAATACAACAATATCTAGTGCAAAGGATGAAAATGGAGATAGAAGTGATCTTAGTGATACTATAACACCAACAAAATCGTCAAATTCCAATGGAAATGTTAAAACGGTAGATGTTTCAAAATCCATTTGGGTAACCAAATTTAGTTTAGACGGGAAATACATGGCTACCGCGGGTAAAGACGGAAATTTAAGAATTTGGAAAGTCATTAGCTCATTGTTGGAGAGGTGGGACTCTGCTAAAGATGATAGCTCTAGGAATACAGAGGTGACGAAAACTTTAACAGATGGTAGAAGTAGAAAAAATAGCATCATCAGCCCAATTAAAAGTAATACATATTCTGATGCAGGAAGTTCCCTGAATAATTTTGAACAGGACTTTAAACAATTCCTTGATCTGGGAGAACGTAAATCAAGAAATAATGACGACGATAGTACTTCAAACGTTGGAAGTGATTACAATGATAACAGTACTCTGTATAATAATTCTACTTTCACATCTAACGTCAAATCTAACTCTAGGCTAGAGTCTGCAGATCAGAATAGTAATTCAGGCTCAACAATGAATCTGTTTGCACCGGTTTTTAAACCTCGTCCAGTGAAGGTATTTCAGGAGCACACAAATGATATTTTGGATCTTGATTGGTCTCGAAATGGTTTCATTTTAACATCATCGATTGATAAAACGGTAAAATTATGGCACACAGACAAAAACAAATCTCTAAGAACCTTCTCGCATCCGGATTTTGTAACAACAGTGAAATTCCATCCTATAGATGATAGATTCTTCATAAGTGGCTGCATAGATCAGAAATGTAGACTGTGGTCCATTTTAGATGAACAGGTAAGTTATGAGTATCATTGCCAAGATTTAATTACTACTTTGACCGTCTCATTAGATGGTAAGTTTACAATAGTTGGTACTTTAAATGGTTATATTCACGTTCTCGAGACTGAGGGATTGAAGTTCCATTCTGCATTTCACGTCAGACAAAGAGTAGCGTTACAAAACTTAGAGAATCCCGGCGAGCCTCCTCTAATAAAAAATAGGTTACTAGGTCCACGTATTACTGGCCTTCAGTGTATAATGCCAGAAAATACTGATAATTTGAGAATTCTTGCAACTTGTGATGATTCTAAGATAAGAATAATTCAGCTGTCTGATAAAACTTTGCTTGAATATTTAAAGGGTTTCCAAAGTAAAACAAGTCAGCACCATGCTCAATTATCGATGCTCTCAGGTGAACCAGTCGTAATTAGTAGTAGTGATGATCATTGGGTCTACTTTTGGACTTTACAATCTAATAGTGACGAAGCTCACAGGAAGAGCATTCCAAGGACCGGTATTCATAGATCTTTAAGTTTCAAATCACTAATTGGCAAGACATTATCCTCTAGACAAAAGAAAGGAAGACCAAGAGCAGATTCAGATAGTAGATGCCATCACTTACATTTGCCAAATCTTTTACGTTGCAATAAGATTATTAGGAATTCAGCATATATTGCATTCCATGCACACACAAATCCTATTACAACAGCAGTGCTTGCACCACCTGAGACGGCGAAAATTCTATCGTTATCCAATGATTTAATATGTGAATTATCATCCGAATATTTTATGGAGACAGAGAATAAGATACAAGAATCTTTGACGAACAGTACCCTTTCAGATTCAAGCAGTGACGTTCAAAATATAAAATTACAGAATAAAAAAGTAAACCGAGAGTTAGATAAGAGCTTTAATTTGAAGACACATTCAACTCTTCCAAATATGATCGATGTAGTTGGTACGATAATAGTTTCAACAGATACTAGTGGTAATATCCGTGTGTTTAGAGTGGATATGCCTTCTCGTATTAGAAAAATGGCATTACAAAAATTAAAAGATAGAAAAAGAAAAGAAGGACTCAGTAGCATAACACCCACACCAAGCGATATGTCAACTAACGCCACTCATAATGACAGTGAGAAGCCATGTCTAAGTTCTGTCAAGTTCGATAGTCTTTATGGCAGTTTAAGGTACTCTGGTTATAGCATGCCTGAAAGTTCCTCTTCCAATAACACTGAAAATGAAGGTAATAATAGCGGGACTGTGATTCCTTCCTTGCCAAATGATTCGCAGTGTAGTGTTTGTAATGGTACAAAGTTTGAATTACGAAAAGATATAGAAATGGGTCCTAACATGCCTTCATATTATTGCACAGAATGTGGTACAGTGTACAACAATTTTAGATAGTGTTTTTTATTCATTAACTATATACATGTATAGACACGTATATGTATAGTTTCATAATTTACTGCAAAACTAACTGTACCGAAATATATAATTACTGTCATCCTATATTATATGACATAGTTATCATGGGACCAAAATATTCAATATCGGCAACGGGCCGTTAACGGGCCGGTTTTTTCGAAGACTCATCGGAAGTACAAATTTCAGAAGAGATAATTAATACCTTAATATTGTTTAATTGCAGCCAGGGAACCCAAGACTTAAGAGTGATTTATTTTAATGATTCATCCATTATGAAGAGAATTAGGACAAAATATTATTGATTGCTATAAAATCTAATAATTTCTTTCTAAGTATAAATGTAGGATATATTTTAGAAACATCAAATTGAAGTTACATTCCTTTGACTAATTTGTGAGTTTTGATGTTGTGTATCTAAATAGGGCGTCATTATTCAATTAAAAATATAGACAAAGATTACGATTTATAGAATGCCAAAAGATAAAACTGATATAAGAGAAAAGAGTGCAGCTCAAAAAATTTCAAAATTTGGCTCATTCACTGCAGGTGGTCTTGCAGCATGTATTGCAGTGACTTTTACCAATCCAATTGAGGTTATTAAGATCAGAATGCAATTACAAGGTGAGTTAGCATCAGTTGGTCAAGGTATATATAAAAATCCATTCCAAGGTATCGGTGTTGTCTTTAGAAATGAAGGTTTTATGGCTTTACAGAAAGGTTTAAATGCTGCTTATATTTATCAGATTGCGTTAAATGGTTCAAGATTAGGTTTCTACGAGCCAATTAGATATGCTTTAAACAAAACTTTCTTCCCTGGAGTAGATTCTCATTTGAAACAAAATGTAGCTGTCAATGTTGCTGCTGGTGCAACTTCTGGTATTATTGGAGCTGTCATTGGTTCTCCATTATTCCTAGTGAAAACTAGATTACAATCATATTCTGAAGCATTCAAAGTCGGGGAACAAACTAGATATACAGGTGTTTGGAATGGTTTAAAAGCAATTTATAAAACAGAAGGTTTTAGAGGTCTGTACCGTGGCGTAGATGCCGCTATTTTAAGAACAGGTGCAGGTTCATCGGTCCAATTACCTATTTATAATACAACCAAAAGTGTATTAATTAAATCTGATTTAATGAAAGATGGTCCAGCATTACATTTAACTGCTAGTACGATATCTGGTTTAGGTGTCGCCGTTGTTATGAACCCATGGGATGTTATTTTAACAAGAATATATAACCAAAGAGGTAATAAGTATAAGGGACCGATTGATTGTCTAGTCAAAACCGTTAAAATTGAAGGTTTATCTGCATTATACAAAGGTTTCGAAGCACAAGTTTTCAGAATTGGTCCACACACCATAATGTGTCTAACTTTCATGGAACAAACTATGAAACTGGTATACTCCGTTGAGAAGACGATTCTAGGACATAATTAAGAAATGTAAAAAAAATTAGACAATAATAATCGATGACATTTCAAATGCACGTTTTTATATTCTTCAACTTAACAGATAAGAGATATATGGTATGAATATATTAGTTAATTCGAAAGATACCCTTAAAATTCACCATATATAGATATAGAAATAACAATGACAATAATAGGTATATATTTCCGTATGTAATATGTGCTTCAATAGATATTATTTATATTACAATTCTCTCAATTACAGATATTTTCTCTTTCTTTGCTCTCTCTGTAGTTTTTGCAGTTTCGATCTTATTCAAATAACTGTTATAAACAACAACTTCTGCAACAAGTACTAAGATCCCAAAAAACAGGCATAATAATATTCTATATTCCGGTGATACTACCATAGATGATTTTGTCCAATACCAAATAGCAGCAATAACGGACAGCACACTAATAATGATGTTAAAAACTGTTGTAACTTGTTCCTTTATCTGTTTATTCATTTGAGCTGGCGAAATATAATCGTCGTCATATGCTTTTGATTGCAGATTGCTCTTCTTTATCATATTTTGGTAATCATCTTCTTCATTTTTTAACTTCAAGTAATTCAATTGTTTCTTAAACTCATCGGTATAATGACTTCCTCGTACATGTTTTTCCTTGATTTGAAACTCTAGTGGGGTTAGTAATTCTTTTAGAGATATTTTTGGTTGTGTTGATTTATTAGACTTGTATATATCCTTCAATGCATCGATAGAAATGTAATCTTGTTCAATGATTTCAGTGATCTCTATATTATTACTTGAGCTTGTGATTGACACCAGAAAATTTCTTATATTCGTATTCAATTTAATATCAAACATTTCTTTAGCTGATATAAGTAATACTTACAGAGTATGTTTCTGAGGCGGTAATGTGAATAAAAATTATTTAGTGATTTTAAAGCAATTTGCATATTTATATATTTGTAATTTAATTTACGCTTAATTTAATTATGTTCAAATACGAAATTTTAGAAGATACCATTTGGTTTAGAAAGTTCATTTTCGTAACTAAACGAAAAAAAAGTCAAAAAATACAAAAGGGAAAGGTATATAAATTGTTCTATTCTTATACCATGTAAAATCAGACACTATTTATCTACATTGAACGAATCAGGAAAATGTAGACAAGGAGATGGATTAGCTTCAGAGCTGATAATATAACGGATTTACGAAAATGTATCTATCTATTGCTATTAATCAAAATATATTTTGTCGAACTAAATATATTTCTACATATCAATTACTTAATCCTCTATATCAATACATATATTGAGAAGCAGACCATTTTTGTTTTGCTCTTAAGGTGACTAAATCGTGGATATGACCAGGTTCGACACAGAGCATGTTTTTGTATCCATCTTTTGGTTCGAAATCACCCATACCGGCAGATTTCTTGATCCATGGATTCCAAACAACGGCATCTGACAGGTTTTCCCTGATTAAACCGTGGACTAACTGGTTAGTTTTCTTATTCAAAATAGTAATGTTTTCTTTGACATCAACATTTAAATATCTTCTATCAACCTCTCTGTCAATAATAACTTCAGCATTTTTTTCGACGGCAGCTTTACCTGTGATGTTATCGTGAGTGGCTTGGTTTTCTAAACCATGTACATAGACATTCTCAATAGAGTCCTGGATGTTGTAATAAGTGTGGAATAACCAATTGAAATCGAATGGAACATCCGATTCATTCCTAATATCGACACTTGTTTTCAAATGATCGTAACCTAACTCGATATTGTAAAGAATGGTGAACTTATATGGCCAAGCTTTAATTAATTCTCGATTTGCGTTTCCTTCATTCAATTCGAACTGGACAGTTGGTGGATAGGATCTAACTATACCCTTGAAAGTCCAGTTTGAATTTCTTGCAAAACCATGTTGTGGTAAATCCTTTAAGTATTTATCAGTTGTATTTTTTCCAAAAGCAGGGAACACCAATGGGATACCACCTCTAACAGGCTTTGAACCATCCAGTTTAGCAGCAGATGATAACCATAATTGTTCAACACCTTCCCTTTTCCAGGAGTACACGGTGGCACCATATTTCAAAATTGTTACGGACGTTTCCTTGTTGTCAGGATGAGTTAATGTGACGATACTTGAAGTTTCTTTAATACTAGCCATATTTATTTTCGGTTATACGTTTTACGCTGTTAGTTTTGTTTCTATTTTAGTGTTTCGGTAAATTGTAAATATGAGAAACGAATAACTTTTATAAAGCCAATTGATTGTATTATTTGTAACAACAGTTTAGATGTTTACCATACTGATAGATCAATTATTGAGCGATAACTGTTTTATTTACAACGAACTAGTACATGGTTTGAGATGAATTAAAGGGGGATTGAAAGTGGAAAAGGGATGAATTAGAATTGTGCGTCACATGATCCATTATAAAAACTTAATTTTACCATTGTTATGTGACGTGTGTCAAAATTACGACGTGTCAAAACTTATGATCTTGTCTAATTATTCTATTTAGCTGCACTAATTTCGTATAACTGAGTGATATATCGTTCTTAAGATAGTTTTGAAAGAATTCCCTGTGGAACCTGAGAAATTAAAACGTGTACTTAACCATTCCTATCTGAGGTGAAGATTGACATATAGGAAGAACTTTAGTAACAGGTATTATATGAAGGTGAGCTGAGTGTTTTTTTGACACGCAACTGTTTTCCTTTTAGAGCCATGGTAATTTTGAATGGTAAAGAGTTGCTGTTTATTACATTCCGAGAGTGAAAAATTGCTTTCTAGTCAGAGCGTAGAAGAAACAAAAAAAAGAAAAGATCGAAACATTAAACTGAGAATTGGATTTAAACCCAGCCACATAATCATTCAGTTGCAATAGAAGCAACGAGTAATAGTATTAAGTGGACTAGCGTCACACTGTGAAATTCAATCCAAGGCAACCAGCCGCCCTAACAGCTGGCAAATGTCGGGAATCTGAAATTTACAATAGGAATTATAGTACCTATTATCCATTAATTCTAAAGACAGGTGTGGAGAAACAAGCTTATGTCGGTTAGTACCAACGTCTAAGTTAGTGTCGTTAGTCACTTTAGTTGCTTTAGAGTTGTCCATCTTCTTAATAGTTAAATAATCGATTGGTTCTTTCCTTTTATTAATATATTTAAACAATTCTATATAGAGTTAGATGTCCTCTTATATATGAGTTTATCTACCAGTTGAATGAACAAGTACACATGTTCAGTCTTCTCCTAAGACCGATAGCTGTACTGCACGTATATGTTTATCACGTAGCCATGTGTATTGTAGTGAAAATTGTTTATCTCTGCTTTGGAAGATTGTTTTAGAAGTTTCTATCCAATTAGTGAATGCTCAGTTATTTTCGAACTCAAAGTGTCATAAGCACTTTGTTCTGTCACATGCACTACAATAACTCGGACACTTACCTAGTAAATAGGAACACTAACCAACACGTTAACTACACAGTCGACGTCAATAAAATCGAACCAGCTGCTGCTCCTGTGCTGGTTTCTCCACAGTTAGCGATGAGTTTGTCTTACAAGGGCTCCTGTATGTCCGGATGCAATAGCCCCATATTCCTTGCCAAAGAAACAAAACGAATCCGGGATAGTTTAATGGTTAGAATCCGCGCTTGTCGCGTGCGGGATCGGGGTTCAATTCCCCGTTCCGGAGATTTTGTCTTCCTTCATTTTTTGCCAATTTTCCTGGCTTAAATGACGTCTCCAAATTAGTTCAAACTCCTTTTACAGCCAATATGCACAATTAGCAATACTTGGGAGAAGAACACAGGTAACACAGCGTATACATGCAACTAATATTGCCCGACTTGGAAGTCATTCATTTTGAAGTTATGAGAAAAATAAAATGAGCGAATATCCGAGCTCGGATATTCAACAGAATGTCCGTGCATAGATAATACATTTTCACCGTGTAATGTTTTCTTTGCAACATAAAAGACCCCCAGAGAGTAAAACTCTGGGGTAAGGTCAATAGCAGATGTGGAATTCCTTATTAACAAGGCAGGCAATTGCCCCGAGGAAATTTGGAATTTGGAATTTGAAACTTGAAAAACACAAACATGAACACGTAGACAAAGAGATGCTCGTGTGAGTTTTCCCGCAAAATAGCGACCAGCACAAAGAAATAGCGGTAGTTCCTAGAGTAAGGAATAGAGCCATTTATGTGATGTTTTTTTGAGCAGGAAATGATCTGCTAACAAGTCCTAGCGGCAATTTATAGAAAGCATATACAGATTACATTTAGTTACTGTCGTTATTCTTAGACACATGCGCAGGACCCCTCGGCTGGCCGGTTGGTGGGTAGGTGAGACGAGAGACAGGAGAGACAAGTGACAGGAGAAGCGCAATCTAATACAGAATCGCATCTTAACTAGTGATGGTTCTACTTGTTTTGTCCACAAAGTATTCAAAATGTTGAATATTAAGTCCGTCATTACAAGGTTCATCAGATATTGCGTATTCGTTTTCGTTGTTTTTTTTTTCATCTCAAAGTCACACTTGAAACTCTGTACGAATAGTATATTAAACACTGTTTATTGTAATTTAATAGTTGTACTTTAAAGTGAATCCCTAGTGGGTTGGTATTCTTATTAGAGTTTTCTCTTTTTGGTTTTCGTTGACGACATACTGCCAAAGAAGGAGCGGGCGGCGGCTGCGATGTCTCTTTATTGTTTCAAGCTCTACGTTTCCCCCGAAAAAGCCATGTATCCTGAAAAAGGAAATTCTCTGGAAACTCTCTTGTTCCGGCTAACAGCAAAACGCATATATACGTATACATATGAATATGCTTGTTTACTCTTGTCGAACCTTGTCTTGTACGGCTGTTTCCTCGCAATACTCGGTTATTGTAATGTAACTCATACCCAGAAGTTGATGGAGTTCCAAGTTCATCAGCACAGTAAAATGTCTCTTTGTTTTGGCGGTTGTCGCATACTGGGCATATCGGACCGCTTCCTCTCTCTCTGTATGCTCTTCCCTCTGAAGCACCTCCCCACAGATAATACCAGCCACCATCGGACCTTACTTTTACGCCTTATCACGCCTCCGCGGTTGTGTTAGCGCTCTCTTTCGGGCAATACCGGGCCACACGTCCCTGTGCGCCTCTCTCTGACCAAACATCCTCGTCTCCCATGGATAATCAGTTCCCCGTCCATTGGCAGGAAAGTACAAATTGAGTGAAAATAAAAAGATACGTACATGTATATGTCTGGGGGTTGCCACACCGAGAAGTACCAGCAGTGTCCGCGTTCTTGTTCGTTCGTGTTGGTCATTCTCTCTCTCTGCCCTCGTTTTTCCTGTCCTATGCGCATTGCTTGCCTCCATGCACTGCGGAAAAGAACTCCCCACAAGGAAGAACTATTACATGCGACTCTCGAGTTCCAACGCTGTCCCCACAGAAATCTCCACGCAGCAATAACTTTTTCAAAAATAACGCTCTCAAAATTGCTGATCTACCACTACACGCCCACTGCACAGCGACTACTACAAGATACCTATGTTTGCGGTTCTGGTGGCAGCAACGACAAACGATTCATTGTATAGAAAAACGTAATATCGTAAAATTTCTTTGTGATTACAAGACAATCAACCGGCTATAGTTGCACGTTATGGTGTTCGGTGCTGTTGTTTGTCATAGTCATTGTCTTGAATTATACCTCTTTTCTCAATCCGCCCTCATATGCTTCTTCCACTATAAGCATTCGACACTGCCAACGCTAAGAGACTGCAAAAGTTTCAAGAGTTCTGTAAATGACGATGATCTATAATTCCATTGCTACGGAATTTCATTAATTTGTCTATAGATACAGAAGACAAACAGCTTGATGAAAAAAAAATATCGATCTTCAACTATGAAATATAGATTTTTTTTGTTTCGTAAGTGATATAAAGTTTATTACACCATTATATACAATTGAATATTTCATTCATATATATAGACATCTAATAAGCTATAATTGAATTATCACTTTTCGTGAAAAAAAAGATTGTCTTATGCTACCCTCTCTTATTCTTTTCCTCCCCTACCTTCCGGTTTACTTCTTTCTCTATCATTCTCTTTATTTATTTCATATATACATAGAAATAACACATACATTCATATTTATATATATATATCTCAGGCTAATCTCTGGAGTTTACTATTTCGACAAGAAAATACAAGACTTAATTTATTCATATTCTTCCTATAATCTTTTTTTTTCATTACATAATAAAAGTTTTAACATATACTGCATTTTAAGGAAAAAGAGATATAAAAATATAATGTTTCATTAATTAGACAACATTTTTTTAAACACAAACTCATTACACATACATAAGTTCCTAATAATTAAAAAAATGTATCAACAAATTGCAATTAAACCTTCAAATAAACTTCATTTATCTGCCCCACAGTCCTCTTTGGGCGAGTACACAGGCTTAGATTTGGCAACTACGTCAATTCCTTCTTCATCGATTATCAAAACTTCAAAAAATTGGGTTTTACCACCAAGACCAAAGCCAGGCAGAAAAACAAGCGTTGCTCATACACGCAAATCTGTATGTGTAGCTAATTCTGCATCCGCAAATACAAATAAAGTTACAAAAAGAAAGGATCTGTTACATAATAGACAAAAATCGAACAGTATTTGTTCCGGGGTTATTGGTAATGCTGAAAAAACCTTAACAAGAAACTTAGACGATTGTACTTCAATATTTTTGAAGTTTGAAGACGAAGAGGCCATTCCACAAACTTTGCAAACACCACAACAACCAAATAATAAAGTGACCAAGACAAGCGAATACACCGAAGCAGAGTTAGCTAATCTTATATCAACGTCTTTATCACAATCATTGTTACAGACAGAAAATGAATTGGATCAAGAAAACTCATTACTACAAAAAGATGAAACAAAGCTAACAAATGAGGAAGTCTCTTCATTGCTATCTTCATCAACTGGTTCTCCAAATTCGATTTTCTCAACTGATCATTATAATATCTCGAACAGCACAAGTGATTTATTGACTTTGTCAAGATTTGACACTGAAGTCGATTTGGTGATTGATAACTCTAATTTAAATTTTAAATTATTGGATCAGAATGTGTCACCAACATCAGATTTCTTACCAATCAATTTCACCAGCACATTCGATTCGGAATATATTCCTCCTACCTTGGAAGACATAATAAATGAACAGGAAAAAAGTTATGTTGATGTAATTGGGAAAAACAAAAAAATATAAAAGAATAAACCACAAAGGACCGCATATCAGATCTAACTCGCCCATGCAACTCAAAATCTAACTGTAAAAAAAACACACCAAGGTGTGAAAAACACCCTTTCCATATTTATTTGTTCAACATTGTTACTATTCTATCTTCAAAATTTTACGAAATCGAAGTCACAGTGAATGAATTTTCAAAAGTTTAAAAGTTTTCAATTCAACTATATATAATGCAATCATGACCCAATCATACTAAAACAAAGTTTAAATACTTAAAAAAAATTAATATTTCCATATATAATATTTCAATATTCTTAATAAAATCAACAACAGTTAAATTTAAATATATCAGTTTATATATCACAAACTCATTATACATACATATTCCTTCTTTATCTTACTTGATCTTACAATTGGCAACGTTATTATATTGAATATTCTACTGCTCACTAGATACGAAAGGTTTCATTTTGGAAAATTTCAAAGTTCATTCTGTTATCATAACGAAACCGAATGTCTAATAATAAACCAAACATATTAAAAATTGAATACAATATATAGTGTCTATATATATGTTCACGTATGACAATTGGAACAGGAAGAACAACACCACAACCAAAAAAGGATAGAAAACAATGCCAAGAGGACAGTGGAGAAAAACAAAAAAGGCAGTCGTCGAGGAACCTCAAGACGACGATTTGAAGAGGTCGTCAACTCGCTCCAGGTCTGCAAGTACAAGGCCCAATTATAAGATCGATACTGAAGGATTGGATATCAATGAGCCTGGCAGTGATGATGATGAGTACAACGAAGAAGCAGAAGTTGCTGAAGATGAGGATGAGGATGAAGATGAGGGAAACCAAAAGGATACAACCTTAAAGAGAACATTGGATGATACTGCCGATGGTGCTGTGTCTGAGAATGAGGATGATAAACCCAAATCAGAATCAAAGAAGGCCCGTCTTTCTTCAGAAACGCCAGCAGAGACCCCAACAGAGAATGTTTACGTGGTGGCCGGTTTGTTAGAGGATGAATACGACTTGCCAGCTGATCCAGTAGGTGAAAAGAAGATCACTAAAAATGGTGAGTTGTTAGATGGAAGAGAGTTTAAAGTGCGTACATTTACATTATTAGATAAAGAGGATAAACTTTTCATGTTAGCCACTGAACCTGCAAGAGCTGTAGGTTACAGAGACTCTCATATGTTTTTTGGTCAAAATTCGAATCTATATAAGTTGATTCCAACCCAACACCAAAAGAATAATTTAGTTGAACGCTCGTTAATCCCATACTCATACAAGAGTAGACATTTCGGTTTAGTCACAGCTAGAAGTGTATTTAGAGAATTTGGTCACAGAATAATCAAAGATGGTAATGAAGTCGATGATGATTATTATGTATCCACTCCACATCCAATCAGGAAAGCTGAATCAAGAAAAGTATCAAAGAGAGGTATGGAAGGACTTGATATATCAGATGCAGCAAATGCAATGAATCCTGCTAAGAATGCGATTGAATTTTTCGATAGAAGATCTCATTTACAATATGTTGGGGATACCGCTTCGGGTAATAATATCAACGCAACAAATTGGTTGTATCAACATGCAGCAGCATGCAGCAGGTTTAATAGCGATATGTATTACGACAGAAGTCGTTACTTATTGATTGATCAGCAAGGTATTAGAGATCCGTATACTAACGTTTTACATTTACCACAATCTACACAATCAACCACCGTAATAAGTTTCAAAAAAATCAACGATAAAGAAACCCTCGATAAACCTAAGAATATAATATATGAAACAAAGATAACTAATAGAGATTTAAATAGACCAATTACAGGTTTATCAGATGTATCACCTGAGCTTTATGAAGGTTTGGTCTCTGAAGAAGTTAAAAATGCTATATTAAAGCAACAGGAATATGAAAAAAATAATTAATCTACATATATGAAGGATGCATATATAGATATACATATATATTAAATAATTGAAATGTAATACTATATACACTTGTGAAAAAGAAGAAAGAATCTTACCATACTTTCATTATATTAAACCTCATCGTTGTTTACACATAGTCCAAAGGGTCCAGGGATAATGTTGATACTGGTTACTTATTTCTAACGTTACATTCTGTCTCTCCATCCCGCATTAGAGCAACTGGTACGCATATCAGCAATATTGGTTATTAAGAAAACAGAAAAAAAAGTGAAAAAGAGAGAAAAATCAAGTAATGTTCATTTTAATCTAGGGGAAATTTCATGTATATACAATGTATTTGTAAAAATAAAAGCATTGGTCGTTGTTGATATAAATGTGAAGAGTTTAATATATTGAAGTGTGCTTTGTGTTTTCTTATTCTCTGTTTCAATTATATTTATTTTACAATAAACTAAGGACTCAATTGCTGTCACAAGAACCAAGTTCGTTTTTTTCATATTCAAAAGTATTCTAAAATGTTAATTACAGAATCATATCAAGATTTCCTGACCGCAGATGGCACAAATTTGAGAATTTATATATATACTCCAAAGATCCCAGGTTATCCAAAGGCCAAGTTTCCTGGTGTTATTATTTACAGTGAAATTTATCAAGTGACTGGACCAGTTAGAAGATTAGGAGAAAAAATTGCTTCTGAAGGTTATGTTGTTGTTGCTCCTGCAATCTACCATAATTTTGTTGGACCAGAAGCATTGAATTATGATGTCGAAGGAACTGACATGGGTAATGAATTTAAAATCAAAAAAACTGTTGAATCTTATGATGAAGATAACAGATTGTGTTGTGATTTATTGTATTCATTACCGCAGTTTGATGGTAAAAAAATTGGTGCCACCGGTATGTGTTTAGGTGGTCATTTAGCCTTCAGAGCTCTATTAGATAAAAGAATTACATGTGCTACCTGTTTCTTCCCAACTGATGTTCATTCCAGAACTTTAGGTTTAGGAATGAATGATGACACGTTATCACGTGTTTCTAACGAAGCCTCCAAGGACCAAGAACTTGTCTTAATCTTCGGTACTTTAGATACTCACGTCCCACCAGAAGGTAGAGACTTGATTAGAAAAACTTTAAGAGATAAGGGCGTTCATTTCACATTTTTGGAAATCCATGGTGCTCAACATGCTTTCATCCGTGATACATCCAGCAAAGGCAGATACGATGCAGCAATCACTCAAGGTTGTTTAGGCTTCTTATTTGAACAATTCAATAGAAAATTAAAGGTTGATTTGGGAGAATATGTCGACGACATCAAACCGCTAGAACACGTATGTTAACTCATCACGAAAGCAAGGTGGAACCCTAATCGTTTAATCTATGTAAATGTATATATAATCTTTTATTATCAATACAAGTATAACATCACTCTAAGACACTATGTATCCATCGTTCACATGTACGTGTATCTGTGCATTTGGTACCCGGCTTAGCTGCCGCGTCATCTCGTATTACCCTAGCTTCAGCGGTGAAAATTTTTTGTTCAAACATCTTAAAATTAAAGTAATGACAATAGCAATAAACTAGAGAATGGATATCGTTACGTTTAGATAGATAAATTTAGAGATTGTCTAACATCTAAACCTTGTAGCAGAATTCTTCATATATGAGATATTGTCCTTTATATATGTGACTCTATTTCATTTTTAGTGATTGAAAAAGGACCATCAGCATACCGATCTTCAAACTAAAAATTAACATTATTTCTAAAAATGAGACCTATTATGTTAGTTGGGCACGAACGTCCATTAACCCAAGTTAAGTACAACAGAGAAGGTGACTTAGTGTTCACATGTTCGAAGGATAACGTTGCCAGTGTTTGGTTTTCCATTAACGGTGAAAGACTAGGTACCTTAGAAGGTCACACCGGTGCCATTTGGTCTATTGATGTCGACCAGTACACTGATTGTTGTGTCACTGGTAGTGCCGATTACTCTGTAAAGGTTTGGAATGTCTCCAACGGTAAAGTCGTTCACACTTGGAATGCCCCAGTTCCTGTCAAAAGAGTAGAGTTTTCCCCATGTGGTAATTATATATTAGCTGTATTAGATGACGTTATGAGATATCCAGGTTCTATTAATATTTACGAAGTCAAGAGAGACGCCAATACACACGAAATAGTTGAATTTGTTGAAGAGCCTATATTAATCATCGACACTCAAGAGGGGCACAAGGGTGCCACCGTTGCTGGTTGGTCTACTGAAGGTAGATACATCATTGCCGGCCACAAAGACGGTAAAGTCAGTAAATATAATGCTAAGACCGGTGAGTTTTTGAAGTCGGTTGAAGCCCACAAACAAACCATTGGTGATATCCAATTCTCACCAGACCGTTCATACTTTATCACTGCATCCAGGGACTCCACTGCACATATACTTGATGTCGAAACTTTCGAGCAATTAAAGACATACGAAGCCGACTGTCCATTGAACACTGCATCGATCACACCATTGAAACAGTTTGTTGTGTTGGGCGGTGGTCAAGACGCTAAGGATGTCACCACCACTAGTGCCAGAGAAGGGAAATTCGAAGCCAGATTCTATCACAAAGTGTTCGAAGAAGAAATCGGTAGAGTGAAAGGTCATTTCGGTCCATTAAACACAATTGCAGTAGACCCACAAGGTACCTCATACACATCCGGTGGTGAAGATGGTTTTGTACGTATACATCATTTTGAAAAATCATATTTTGATTTCAAGTATGACGTTGAGAAAGCTGCTGAAGCTAAACAACACATGCAAGAAATAGCATAGTAGCACCCCCGCCCCCTCCCCACTAAATATGTATGTATGTGTGTATGTATGTAAGAAAATAAAACAATAATAAAATAGTTCAGTAATACAATGATAAAATAATTAGTGACACGCTAGTGTCACATTTACACATGTGTGACATTGCTTCAACCGCATTACCCAGCCTTTGCCCTACTCAACGAAACGACAACGCGAAACAGAATGGAAAAACCACCAGATCAAATCAACCAATGAAATCCCACCATCTTCAATTCAACTGCAAATTCACCAAAAAACTCCCGCATCCCACCCTTTCCCCTCCGTAGTTTTTGAAAAAGAAAAAAACAACTCAGAACGTTCACGCACGCACACACACGCACAATGAGTCTCTCTGACGAGAAGATGTCGCCATGAACTACTAATAACCACCACGAGTGTCCACCATCTCAAGATAAACTAATTATCTTAACACTTAACTACATTCACAACACTCTCTAAACAGAACACAAATAAGAAATGTTACAAAAACAAACAAACAAACAAGAAAACACCTTATAGCGGTCCATTTAGCCTTGACTGGGTTCGTTGAAATGCTTGTATTTGTTTGAAATTGTTCGATCACCACCGACCGACTACTCTTATTGCCTCTCTATCTTCTTTCTCGAACTTCAAGCGATGGGGCTTTATACCCGGTTTCCTGTAAGTTCGTTCTTTTTATTTTGAGTTTTTTCTGAGTTTGCAGTTCTTTGATAACTGAACTCCACTGGACTGTTCATGGTGCAGTTCAAACCCGTCTCTACCCAAATTACACTGAAAGTATTCCGATATATTGTGTTTTGGGGGTTCTCGGGCATCCGTCCAAGAATGGTACTATGGTCCTGAAATGTACTCTACAAATGTTCTCAAATGATAAACTGAATTGATTTAATTTATATATAAGTGAACCTGTATATTGAGAGAAAAAAAATTGTATATTGTTTGAAACAAAAGAACATAGACGTCAAATTCTTCTTGTTAATTATTTACTTCAACTACTCTCTTCTCATACTCAAAGTGCTATACACAAAAGGCATTGTAACTTTGCAATATTACTTTACTTTAATATATTCTTACTTTTAAATTCGTTTCTGCGTGGTGCCTATTTTTACTCTAATTAAAAAAAAAATACTTTGCTTCCATTAAACTACTATACTATATCACATCTATACGCAGATACACATACACATACACATACACAGATTTAGAAGATGTCTATATTCAGAAATGCCGTCCAAAGAACGGCTTTATGCTCAAGGGTTTCGTTAAGAAACCAACAAGTTTTAGGCTTGCAGAAGAGAACCTTCTCAAACTCGTTCAAGTTGCTCTCAAATGAGAAAGCAATTCCAAAACAGTCCCGTTCCAAGTTCTTCTTGAAATACTTTGTTAACTCAGCTATGTTGCTGGGTGTCGGTGCTACAGGGTATTTGTTTTTCTCTCTTTACAGGGAGTCTCATCCAGCTCCACAAATCCCACAATCAAAGACTTTTGCCAATGGTTCCCCAAGAAAGACTTTGGTCATCTTAGGTTCAGGTTGGGGTTCTGTTTCCTTGTTGAAAAACTTGGACACCTCCAAATATAACGTTGTTGTCGTTTCTCCAAGAAACTTCTTTTTGTACACTCCTTTGTTGCCTTCTGCCCCAGTCGGTACCGTCGAATTGAAATCGATCGTCGAACCAATAAGAGCTATTGGCAGAAGATCAAAAGGTGAAGTTATTTACCATGAAGGTGAAGCCAGTGACGTCGATACCGTTAACAAGGTTATCAAAGTCAAGTCCTCTATGAACGGTGCTCCTCATGAATTCGATGTTAAGTACGACTACCTGGTCGTCGGTGTTGGTGCTCAACCAAACACTTTTGGGACTCCTGGTGTCTACGAACATGCTTCCTTTTTGAAGGAAATCTCTGACGCTCAAGAAATTAGACGTAAGGTCATGACCACTGTCTCCAGTGCTGCTAGTTTGGACCCAAGTGATCCTGAAAGAAAACGTTTATTGAGTTTCATTGTTGTCGGTGGTGGCCCAACCGGTGTTGAATTTGCCGCTGAATTGCAAGATTTCGTCGATCAGGATTTAAGTAAATGGATGCCAACTATCTCAAAGGAAATTAAGGTCACTTTAGTCGAAGCTTCTCCAAATATTCTGGGTATGTTCGACAAGTCATTGATTCAATACACTAACGATTTATTTAAGAAGGAAAAAATTGAAGTCAAATTAAAGACAGCAGTCAAGGAAGTTAAAGAAACTACTGTCACCACTAAATGTGGTGATGTCGTTGAAGAAACTCCTTACGGTATTTTAGTCTGGGCTACTGGTAATGCTCCAAGAGACGTCTCTCTGAAGTTGATGTCCAAATTGGAAGAACAAAACTCCAGAAGAGGTCTATTGATCGATGATAAATTGAGACTATTAGGTGGTAACGGTTCTATTTACAGTATTGGTGATTGTACTTTCCATGCAGGTTTGTTCCCAACTGCCCAAGTTGCTTTCCAAGAAGGTGTCTACTTAGGTGAGGTTTTCAACAAGATCCACAAAATCGATCAACTAAAATGGGAATTGTCCAATACTCAAGACAAGTCCTCTCAAGAAAAGATCCAAGCAAAGATTGACATCATGAACTCCAAGATTGATGACTTTAAATACCACCATCTAGGTGCTTTGGCTTACATTGGTTCCGAGAAGGCCATTGCTGACATAGCAATGGGTGAATCTAGGTACAACTTATCTGGTTCATTCACCTTCTTATTCTGGAGATATGCATACTTATCCATGTGTATTTCTGCCAGAAATAAGGTTTTAGTTGCCCTTGATTGGATCAAGGTCTCTATTTTCGGTAGAAACTCCTCTGTTTAATTGTGTTAACCGAACCAAGAAAGGAAAAATCAGTTATATAATAATAAGTAATTAAAGGAAAAAGAAAACAAAAACAACACAAGACATGACATGACATGAACATTCAGTGACAAATCATTATATCACTCACATCCTTATATTTTATTTTTATTTTTTACCCTATTACCTACCTATTTAATTAAAAGTTTTTTTGTATCATTCTACTTGTTTATATACTAATCCACACGATCTTAAACATATCAAGTTTACTAAACGTTATTAGTTGCATTAATATGTGACACTCCTTCCTTCTCATTGCTACTTAGCGTTACCTTTGTGGTTCACAGCGTAGCACCATTACAAATAATAACAGGTTACCCGGCAGCAGTTTAACCCTCACATTAAAAAATGTAGTATATCATACATTCTTGTGCTTCCCGTTGTCAACTAACGTCCTCGAGAAACGAAAAAAAATTTCAAAATGGCCAGCAATATCATTTTGTTCTATGGTGATTTCTTTGTTAAGACCCGATTTTAAATATTGAAATTATAAGAACGATAATTGAAAAATTCAATTATCACCATCTAGAATAATTTAATAAATTGTTTAAACCTCTCAAATAATTTAATACACAAGTAATGGTTTACTGAATAGATTTAGATTATCTTTTCATTGACTAGTTACTATCTAAAGGGAAGCGTTAAAAACACTTTCTTAGTGGACAATTCGTTATATTCTTTCTAACCATTTTTAAAATCAATTTGGTTTCTTGTTAATATTCTTGTTGTTTGTTCCTCTCTTACAAATTTCATTTTTAATTTATTACAGTTGTAGTAGGATTAACCAACCCCAAAATAAAAACAAACTATATCAAGTAGTGCCCAAAAAATGTCACACGAAGGTGAAGAAGATTTATTGGAATATTCCGACAACGAACAAGATATTCAGGTCGTTGCTGATAAGGCTGCTGAAAACACTGAAACTGCCGCTGCTGATGAAGGTGTCGAAGGTGAAGATAAGAAAGGTTCTTATGTTGGTATCCATTCCACTGGTTTCAAGGATTTCTTATTGAAACCAGAATTGTCAAGAGCTATCATTGACTGTGGTTTTGAACATCCTTCTGAAGTTCAACAGCATACCATCCCACAATCTATTCACGGCACTGACGTTCTATGTCAAGCTAAATCTGGTTTGGGTAAGACTGCTGTTTTTGTTTTGTCTACTTTACAACAGTTGGACCCTGTTCCAGGCGAGGTTTCCGTTGTCGTTATCTGTAACGCAAGAGAATTAGCTTATCAAATTCGTAACGAATATTTAAGATTCTCCAAATATATGCCAGAAGTTAAAACTGCTGTCTTCTACGGTGGTACTCCAATCAAGAACGATGCCGATTTATTGAAGAATAAAGAAACCGCTCCTCAGATCATTGTTGCTACCCCAGGTAGATTAAAGGCTTTGGTTAGAGACAAGTTAATTGATTTATCCCACGTTAAGAACTTCGTCATCGACGAATGTGACAAAGTTTTGGAAGAATTAGACATGAGAAGAGATGTTCAAGACATTTTCAGAGCAACTCCAAGAGACAAGCAAGTTATGATGTTCTCTGCTACTCTATCCGAAGACATTAGACCAATCTGTAGACGTTTCTTACAAAATCCATTAGAGATCTTCGTTGATGATGAAGCTAAGTTAACTTTACACGGTTTACAACAATACTACATCAAGATTGAAGAACGTGAAAAGAACCGTAAATTAGCCCAATTATTAGATGATCTAGAGTTCAACCAAGTTATCATTTTCGTCAAATCTACAAAGAGAGCTAATGAATTAACAAAATTGTTAAACGACTCTAACTTTCCAGCTATTACTGTTCACGGTCACATGAAACAAGCTGAACGTATTGCTCGCTATAAAGCTTTTAAGGACTTCGAAAAGCGTATCTGTGTTTCCACTGATGTTTTCGGTAGAGGTATCGATATCGAACGTATTAACCTAGCTATCAACTACGATCTAACAACCGAAGCTGATCAATACTTACACAGAGTCGGTAGAGCCGGTAGATTCGGTACTAAAGGTTTAGCTGTTTCTTTCGTTTCCTCCCCAGAAGATGAAGAAGTCTTGGGAAAGATTCAAGAACGTTTCGATGTTAAAATTGCCGAATATCCAGAGGAAGGTATTGACCCATCTACATACTTAAACAACTAATGACTTCTCAATAAAATACTTTTGTAATTGAATCTTTACCAGAAAACTCTGACTTTATAAATGTTATTTCGAAATGTTACCGACACCTTTCCCCTCATTTGCAAATAAATAAAAATAGTTTACCTGATACCATTTAATCATGTAACAAATTCAAATATAATGGTTCTAGATCAGACCATGAGATGCTACTTAAATTTTAGTTGATTTGATTGTCTAAAATTATGTATAAACATTGATTTATCTAATAAAATTAAAACTTAAAATATATTTTCACATCTTCTGATATGTGAACGTTGTTTATTATTATTTCTATTTAGTTCTTTTTATATCGATATAATATAATATATAAAATGCAGAGAACATTATATCCTCTAATGTTCCTAAAACCATTATTGGTTAAAATATTTTAAATGTTCCCAGTTGAGCCATCCATCGTGCTAAAACTTCTCATCTTTGGTAAAGTTAAATTTTCCGAAGTTAGCAAGAGTTTGTTGTCCTTCGGTGGTCTTTCTGGAAGTGCAACTGCTTTGTTCACAGTTGACAAATCTTCAGTTAAGTCGTTATTGATTGTTAGTTCAGCATTAATTGTTGTTTCGCTATCAGCTGGTTTATTATTTTTGGTCTCAATATATTGATCACCTATTTTCTCGGTTTGTGAATCTTGTGAATTTACTGAGTTTTGTTCATCATTATCAGTAATTGTCCGTGGAATATTGTCCATGCAATTGTCCAACTGAATTTTATCATTTAAAACATGGGATGCTAATAGCCCTAAGGCGTTTAGCATATCAGGTCCTTCCTTTTTGTTTACTGTTACTGGGCTTAAACTAGAGTTCATTGACACGACTCTCCTACCTGGCACTGCCATTGTCTTTGTATTATGAGGTGTGACACTGTTATTATTGACGTATATTGGATTATTATTCAATAATCTTCTTAACTTATTTATTTCTTGGTTTTTTTCCATGATCTTACTCTTGTACTTCTTTACTTTATTATCTTTATTCTTAATATCGGACAAATACAAGGTATTCTCCTCATTTAACTGAAATTTAAGTTTCTCGAATTGTTGTTTCTGTAGGTTCAGTTCTAGTTTATAATTATTTTTAGACTCAGATTCTTGGGAACTTAAGAGAGAATTTTTGAACTTTAATTTTTGAACTTCCTGTGACATTAAATTAAGCATATCCACTAACGATTTAATAGTAGTGCAAATCTGCTGGCTATTAATGTTATTAGATAAATCAAGAGTACTTGGTTTAGTTTCTACTGAATGTGTAGAATCAGTACTGGTAAAAATTGAATTATTATCATTTGAAGATATTTCGTTTGTGTTCGTATTAGTGGGGGATAGTGATTTAGGTGTTATATTTTTATCTGTAAATGTGTTTGAACTTTCCAGTGTTTCAAAATCCTTACCAATTTCTGTAGAGTCAATTGCATTTTTTATTTCCAGATTTATCTTTGTAAATGTTCTTTGGGTTAACGGAGTTTGCAAATTGTCTATTCTATTTCGTGAATCAGAGCTGTCTTCTAATGGTGACATCAATTGGAAGCTATTTAATGATTTCAGAATCCTTCTTGCACTATAAAGACATTTTTTCAGTTCTTCATCTTCATTCATGGTATTTGGTGTTTCAATATTTTGCATTAGGTTGTAACCAGATTTAAGCGCTTGTTAGTCTATAAAAGTACCTTGGTGTACACACACATATGTATTTATAAATGTATATTTATGAAACTTGACGGGAATTGTCGTAACTATTAATTACCAATATCGAACGTCTTTACAAAAATATCGATAGTTAGTTTGTTAACTTAAGCAAGTATTTCACGACAATGATAATTTATATAAAGCATAAAGTTAGAATAAGCCACGAGTACTTAAAAATCAACATGTGCAAGAATTGATGTTGAAAATATGCTACTTATGAAACTACAATCACACGTCCATACAACTGGAGTTTACGATAATATATTAATGTTTAAATAATAGAATATAATATATTAATTTGGTGTAATGCTGTATTATATGTCATCTGCTATGTTTACGCTCTCGAAACCGCAAAATACGAACACAGTTTAGTACGAACAGCATTATTATTAACGCGTATTGCGTGTGTTTCTAGACCTTTTAACATAAGGAGGAACGCGATGGGTATCTGTATGGACGGAAAGAGCACAAGAAGCAGTGAGTGGGCAACTGCCAACAGATCACATCCTTTAAGTTGCACACCTACATATTCTCACACATCCATTCCTTCTTCACTTGCTCATTTGCAAACATGTATGCACGCATACACATAAGAGCTGAACTATACAAAGATAATACGAAGGCCCATTAGTACATTTCAAGGCAATGTCTATTAAACTATATGTATCAAACTGTGGACGTCTCACCTAACATTCACTACTATATTGATGTTATCCAGTCCATAGGATCATTTACTATGTGGGGGAATAATATCATAGTAATTAGATGTCTGTGTCTGTATATCTTGACGATATAAAACTAACTAGAAGTAGCAGCGAAAAGTGAAAGTAGCTTGACGTTGCAAGCTAAGAGTATTCAGTTACATAGAATAAGTTGGGATTTATATGAGTAATGTATTTTTTATATTGTTAAATTGAGAAAAATTATGAAAAATATTAAGTTATATATATATATATTATTATTTTATATTCCAATTAATGGGAAACATACTTTATAAATGCTCTCAAAAAAGACTGAAGTAAAATATTCTTTGCAAATAATATAAAATAAGTTTTGGATTTTTCCGTTTAACGATAAGATTTTTGGAATCTAGATCTAGCACCCTTACCACCGAATTTCTTTGGTTCTGGTTGTCTGGCATCAGCGATCAATAAGGTTCTGTCGTAAGAAGTGAATGCCTTCTTTAGTTCGTTCTTAGATTGTTCATCAACGTATTTTTGATGGTAAGCAACCAAACCCTTAGCAATAGCTTGTCTGATAGCGTAAACTTGAGAGACGTGACCACCACCGGTGACTCTGATTCTGATGTCAACGTTAGCAAATTTGTCTAAACCAACTAATAATAATGGTTCGTAAACTTTGTATCTTAGGATTTCTGGTTCAACTAAGGTGATTGGAGAACCGTTGACCTTGATCAAACCCTTACCGGCCTTAACGTGGGCAACGGCAGTAGCAGATTTCTTCTTACCAAAAGTCTGTTAGATTAGGTAATAATAATGTTGATAAAATCAATATTAATTAATTGTTAGTAAATAAATTCAACTTCCAATGCGAAGAGCACAATGTTTTAAAAATAATTGAGTGTAACGAAATATAATTCTCTTAATGGTGAGAGTCTGAAAACACTTGAAATAAATCTCCTAGTATCTCATCGATTTTTAAAAAGAACTTTACAAATCTCATTGCAGTTTGACGTTGTAAATGCTATTCATCCGTTTTGATATGACAAATCTGCAAATCGAAGATCATCAACTTAATAAGTTCAAATGATATATTGATTTGCGTAACACACACAAAACAAAAACGGATCGTAACATTCTCTTTCTTTAACTTCTCTCCATTTCTCCACTACATTATCAATACTATATTCATAGTTCCGTTTCGCAGTTCTTTCTTATCATATTTAAAACCAACATATATTAAGGTTCGATTAAAACGCTATTTTTATTAGAGAGAATTGCTTTATCTCCATTAACATAAATTCACATTGACGTCTTTAAATTCATACACAGTAATCTATTATTTTAAACTCATCATTCTTCTTCCTTGTGGTAGTAACCATTAAAAAACTAATAAACATACTTGGACACTTGGGACAGCAGACATGTTGCGATTGATCGTTATTATTCTGTAACGCTCTTTTAAACAAAATAGTAGTAAAGTAATACTGTTTAAAAATATGTGACTTTTTATATATGTTCAAGGTCACTATTTTTTAATTGAACCTTCATCAAAATAAATGAGTTAAGCCTAAGTGTTACAATTAGACTATACATACACTAACGAACAGACTCAATTGAGTATCATTGTATTATAATAATTGATGAACCTCTCCATACAAGAACTAACTACTTTGCCAATGAGCCAACAATTATTTTTTCCTTGTAACAAGATGCTACTGATTGAATAAATTTGAGTATCATCACCATAATGAATATTATTCATTCAGAAAGTTATCGAACATCTTATTGTACAAATCAACTATTCGTTACAATCTTAATCTGACGCTAGAGAGGAAAACGATTCGGTACCGCGTGGGCATAAAACCAGAATCCCTTCTGAAACACTTTCTTCTGAAAGTGTTTTAGGCAGCATCTCTGCCTAAAGCCCAACAACAATCTTCTCTCTATCAGTACAAGTTTTCTATTTTTCTCAAAAATACAAAACAATATTAAAAAAATACAAAATGTAATTGTAAATGTGTATGGGTGCACAGTCACGGCAACTACGTGACTGTGCACCCATACCTCCTGTGACTATTTCCGATGTCTATTTTCTTTACAATTCTATTACAGAGCACGCGTAGTGTTCTAAATTTTGTTCCGAAAATGATTTGAACAAATAAAAATTTTAAAAACAAAATAAAAAATGCAATAGTTTCATTTTCTTATTTTTTGTGTGTTTTTTTTCAGATTCTACGTTCCATGTCCAGGCAAGAATTCAGTCAGTAAGTTTTCACTCTTTCCAAAAATAGACAGACGGGATAAATAATCGTAGGCAGGTCATCGACTTTTTGTCCCGCTAATCCCATCTTAACAGACACATCTTAGTGAGGACACTAGTTTCATCCAGAGAGGAAACGTCGCTCTTGATGGTAAGAAGTGTAGTCATTAATAGTAAGATATTCACTTGCTACCATTAAGTAATATCATCTCTCTCTCTTTCTATTCCACTCACATGTATTCTTAATTTGTTCACAGTGTTACACTTCCATATTCATATTATGCGGTAACGATTGTAATGTGATATAGTATGTTGATGGAGGTTAATAGTAGAACAGTAGTTACTCTTTCTTGGTGGAGAGAGATTGAAACTTATGATAATATTGCATATATTAAAAATGTTATATATGGTATACTTGATTAATATATTTAAATAGTAGTTTATTTTGTAGTGCAACCTATTATACATTGTTTATTTCCAGCTCGGTGAAATCAAAAGCAAGTAACAATGGGTATGTGACTATTTGAAGATATGAACGATAGAACCGTGAAGATTGAATGATCGAGGAACTTTTAGGATCGTTTACTTGTTTTTAGCATGTTAAAAACGATAAGATATTGGTTATAATTGATACATTAGTTGTGATATTGAAATATAAGAGGTTAAACAAGCACTGAAATCTGACATTTGATGAATGCCCCACATTCCAATATAATGGCTGAGTTATAGATGAATTGGTGAAATTCATAAAGTAGATGCGTGTGGCTTGGTTAAGGATACTAACTATGCAGATGTATATGTTAATGTTTTAACTTCAAATGAGAGAAGATGCAGAAATTGGAAATAGTGCATATGTCAAGTTTGAGTATACATTTCCTCCCTTTTAATTGTTATAATCAAAGTTCCAAGATCAAGTTTGATTGCACATTGGTTTCCTTTAATTATTGTATTGTGAATCTGTTTTACTAACTAATTTTTTTTAAAATTGAATGCCGAATAATTTAATTTTAAATTTTCCATTAATATAGCTATCTCCAAGAATTTACCATTATTGAAGAACCACTTCAGAAAGAACTGGCAAGAACGTGTCAGAGTTCACTTCGACCAAGCTGGTAAGAAGGCCTCTAGACGTGATGCCAGAACTGCTAAAGCTGCTAAGATTGCTCCAAGACCATTAGACTTACTAAGACCAGTCGTTAGAGCCCCAACTGTTAAATACAACAGAAAGGTTAGAGCTGGTAGAGGTTTCTCTTTAGCCGAAATCAAGGCTGCTGGTTTAACTGCTGCTTACGCCAGAACCATTGGTATCGCTGTCGACCACAGAAGACAAAACAGAAACCAAGAAATCTTTGACATCAACGTTCAAAGATTAAAGGAATACCAATCTAAGATTATTGTTTTCCCAAGAAAGGGTAAGGTCCCAGAAACTGAACAAGTCTTATCTGCTGCCGCTTCTTTCCCAATTGCTCAACCAGTCACTGATGTTGAAACCAGAGCTGTTGAAGACAACGGTGTCTCTGCTTACACTACTTTGAGATTAGCCAGATCCGAAAAGAGATACAAGGGTATCAGAGAAAAGAGAGCCAGAGAAAAGGCTGAAGCTGAAGCTGAAAAGAAGAAATAAGCTAAATGATAATTATTGATTAAATAATTCCTATCATTTTTATTTACGATTTTCATTCAATATAATCATGTATACATTATATAACGGGGTGCTGTCATATATAATTTTCATAACTTTAAAATAATATCTTTAAAATTAAAGTTTAAAAAGGTATATACGTTTGAATGGTAATTCTTGGGAGGATCGTGTAGTTAAGATGTATATGGATTGCTCAAAAAGAGGTTATATATTATGTATATAAATGTTGATTGAGTTAATTGCAGCTATCATTGGGTAAAGGGAGTTAGAAAATTGTTAGATTGTCCCAGTATATAGATTCATATATATGATATTACGTATATTCCTGCATCGTGTAGTGCAATGGTTACCTTGTTTTTTTTTTTAATAAAAAATATTGATCAAATTAAAATAGTGGAATTATATAATAATAAAAATAAATTTATGTATATAACGGCAATTAATAATGAAATAAACCTAATTAAGTTATGGATATACCAGAACCGATGATAATAAAACCTATATTTTAACTTGTTTAATCGAATAAACCGAAACCCATTTCGTCGTCGGATTCTTCCTTAGCTTCTTCCTCAGCTTCTTCAGCAGCGGCAGCATCATCACCACCAGCAGCAGCACCAGAGGCACCACCAACGGCAGCTGGAGCAGCACCGGCAGAGAAGTTAACTAATAAATCCTTTAAGTTTTGGTTACCCAAAGCCTTGGCGAAGATGTCAGCCCAGATACCTTCAATTTCGATGTTGGCAGACTTGACTAAAGTAATCAAGTTGTCTTGAGAAATTTCAATTTCAGAATCAGCTAAGATTAAAGCAGCGTAAGCTAAAGCAGTTTCGGTAGACATTTTTTATTAGTTTTCTTGTGCTGTTATAGAGATAATCAGATTAAGCTATAATAAGCGGACTATTTCTTTGGTCTTCTTTATATACACGATAAAAGATAGAAGTAGATATTAAAAAACTGTACTGAAAAGATGGATACACCAAGAATTCAAATCTAATCAAATAAAACGAAATACAATATAACCAATAATTAAATAAAAATTCAGTTATAATACGATATTATATGAATGAATGAATGAATGAATGAATGAATGAATGAATGAATAAGAGAGACAGAGAGAGGGAAATAAAATTACAGCGTTGAAGATATTGAAAAGACAGCGAAAAGAGTATCACAAAGTAGACATAACAAAGTAATTCTAAAAACTAAAAAGAAGTGTTCAATTGAATTAATATTGAAAAAAAGTACAGTACTAACTACAAAGAATACAGCTTATAGAATAAAATGAGATGAGCTTGAAGTTGAAATAAAAAAATTTTCACTTCCTAGCTTGACTGAAAATTTTCGTTTTTGGTTTATTCATTTTTTCAAATTTTGAAGGAAAACCAAAAAAACGAAAAACCAAAAAAATGAAAAAACTTGGAAAGAGCAGACGGTCGCTCTATACGACTCTCGATGCGTCACATGATCTGTTTTTGGTTTTTGAAAAAAGTGGACAATTTATCCATAACGTCAGGAAGACAGGACTACAGACACAGACAGACAAACTTGATCTTTATAAGAGTAATAGAAGATAATGTTCACTGTTTTAAGGGCATAATAGGTAGAAACTAGATATTACTATTTATATTGGTTTAGCATGTTACTTGAAATCATGTTTATCATAGAAATGTTAGTCTTGTATTGTAAATATATTATTTAATTCCATGAGCAGTTTCTTCGGATGAGAACGATGCTGCTGTTGTATGGGTTCATTGTGGCATGTTCATATTCATCACTAATCTGTTATGTACAGTCCTTTTCATTGTAGAATTTTGTTGTTTGCAATTGATGGTCGAAATATACTAACTTCCACAGTTTCTATTTTATAACCATATTTTAAATTATTTATCAAGATTTTGAATTTTGAAGGTAGACTATTTGACTCTTTTGATTTTGGTGATGAGAAACTACTTGTTCGTATGTTATTGAATGGTTCATAGTATACAGTCAAATTGCATTTTCGACAAAATGGACAACTGATGCACGCGTCTGTTGGTTTTAATTTTTGAATGTTGAGTAAACAACCACTACAAATTGGTTTCTTACAACACCAAGAACGGTTTATATTAGAGGCGAAATATCTGTCACAGTTACTGCAAAGAATTGAATCCGTATGTAGTAATGTTAGTAGTCGGTCGTTTGGTAAATAATCTGAATATTCACTTTCAGCAGAATTCAATGCTTTGAAATATAGATCGTTTTCGATACTTTCCCATTTGTCGATTTGTTCTTGTATTGGTGAATAACAGTTATTGTCCGCTTTGAGTTTCTTTGATTCAATTGGAATGTTGTTGGGTGGCAAGTTCTTGATATGGTTTATCAATCCTATCCCGTTATTTCTATATTTCTCCATCTCTGTTGACGATATAGGTTTGTAAAAAGGTTGTAATTTTCGTTCTTTGATCAACGTTCGAAGCGTAAACGTGTCGAAATCTAAATTCTTATGATAATAATGATCAGTAGGGGCTAAAAATCCACCATCGATTGTTTCATCAATTTTTGCGATTAAGTTCTTCGCTTGTGCTATTTCATTATCGCTGAAATTCTCAAGATCTAGGAAATATTTCCTGTCACCTTCACCTTTGAGTCGGTCATCTCTCTCTAATTTTGAACCGACGGCACTAACTACTTGATTGAGAGCATTGATTCTATATCTTCGTTTTTCTTCTTTACTATGGATGGCCTGTTCGAAATCTGTCAAATTGGGTTTTGAAACCGCTGAGCCCATAAATATTTGTACCTAATGTTATTAATTTGGTTCCTATTCTTAATAATGTGCAACAGCTATTTTTGGTCACTACGACAAAATACAGCTTGCCTATTTTCCTTTAATCAATATCTAAGGTTTCAGTAATTAAGAAACTAAATGATTCGGCATAAGCCAATGTAGAAGGAAGTCACCAAACTCTTTTCTATAAATATTTTGCATGCATATATACATTTTATACTAAAAACAATAAGTAATCCCAAGAAGTACATTCTCGCTCATCGCACATAAGTAAAGAGATGCAAACATGTACGGGATGCTGATCTGTAAGAATCCCTCCCCCCTCTACTTCTCTCCAAGACAACGTAATTAGTAGAATAGTAACAATAAAGAGAAAGTGACGAACACAAGAGTGCTTCTCGGGAAAACTTTCATGAAGAACGAACTCACCTCAAAGAAAGTAATTCCAAAAGTCGCTGAAAAGGATAAATAAGCCAGATGCAGTGGTTAATCCACAATTGAAAACTTCTTATACTTCAGGCTCGAAAAAAACACTTCCTAATAATAACTGCTAATTTATTACTTTCTTTGAATTGACAACTTACGAACTCTTACACGTTGTAGCAACGGACTTATTCATGGTAGTTACTACAAGCTCCGAGATTTGAAGTTTGAAACCCTTCGGAAAAATAACCGGTGCGCTGCGCTATATTACGTTACGTTACGCTTCCGGAACAATTCTCTAATGACTTCGAAAGCTTTAAACATTGAAGTTGAGTCCTCGTTTGAGTGAGCTGTATTTTGTATTGGCGCTGGTGCGTATTTATAAATCTAACTTTCACTCTGTTTGTGGTTGCATGAGGAATACTGCATTATTTTAGTTTCAAGAGTAGATCGAGGTCGACTATGAACTGATTGTTCATATTTCGATATATGTTTCTATGAATGTACGTATTGAATTTAGATATATGCATGTATTATTTGCCATAATATTTTATGAATGTTATTAACTTGGTTTTTTCTGTTCACTTGAGTGAAAAAGGCGATGAGTACGCAGTCGATGGCGATGCTGATGAGGTCAAGTAAAAATCTGAATTATTGGCAGTAATGGTGTTTCTTTTCTTGAGAACCATTTCAGTTATGTTACCGTTATAATTATTGCCGTTACCGTAACTTTCATCATCGTGACAATCATCCTCGGAACTATGATTGTTGTTTATTATGTCGAATTTCCTTTTCTTCTCTTCTTGCTCTTGCACCCATCTTTCCATTAAAGATTTTGGAACATCCATGGGTGGTAAAATAATTTCTACCATTCTTATCCTGTGTTCATTGGAAAAACTTTTGGAATTTAAGATCTTTAGTAAATCATTGCAGCTTAAAACCTTGTAGGTCTCATAATTCATAGCATTGAAAAGGTTGAATAAATTTAAATAGTCCCATAATTGAATATCGAAATAATCATTGTTATTATTACTCTTTAAAATGTTGTTAGCATTGCTATTATTCCTTCTACTCTGGTGGGTCAAAAATCTATCAACTGAATAACCTTGATTATTCATCAAAAAAATGTAAGGGTCTAAGTTCCATTTTACCATCGTAGATAGCTCTTGCATAGTTAGTTGAAAGGCACCGTCACCAACGAACAGAATTACACGGGGTTTTTCGATATTGGGATTACTTTGATGTATTTCCTCCGCTGCAAAAGAAGCTCCTAAACATGCACCAACTGAATAGCCCGTCGAACCCCATAAAGTCTGTGAAATACCAATCGTGCGGTTTGGAAATTTAGTCTGGTTGATTCCAAATGCAGATGTACCGGTTTCTGTTATAATTATATCACCCTCTCTAAACCAAAGGGAAAACTCATTCCAAACCCATTCTTGCTTTAAAAGGGTTTTATTTACGTTAGAATCGTTTTTATCTGGTGTCTTTGAATAATTTGTTAAACTTTCAAAACTTTCCTCTGATGTTATATTATTAGGAATGTTCATTATAGGACTTATGATAGGCTTATAAGTTATCTTGGTTGTGACAATATTGTCTACCAATTTACCTAAAAACTCTTTTATGTGAAGTTCAGGATACAGGCCATTTTTCAGTTTAACGCATGATGATGATATCATAACAATGTCTTTTGTTTTATATGTAAAGTGAAATGATGTTGTCTTGAAATCACTTTGTAAATTTCCTATAACTATTATTAAATCTGCAAAATCAACAATTTCTCTTACCTTTGCAGATGAAATTGATCCTACAAAAACACCACCAAATTGTTTAGAGTATTCATCCACCCCACCTTTACCCATGGGAGTAACAAAATAAGGAAACTTTGTTTTCTCGATTAACATCTGAGTTTCTTTCTCTACACTATGTCTAGTTACGCATGCATCTGCGATTATGGCAGGGTTTTTAGCAGAATATATCTTCTTTAAAATTTGATCGATTGCAATGTTTTCATTATCTTTATCATTGTTTGGTAATTTCAAATCTAGAGGTGTATTTAACAAAGTTGATTTTACCTTTACAGAGACCAAATTTTCTGGTAGTCCCAAATAAACAGGTTTTTGAGAAAGCCATGCCTTAGAAAGACATTTGTCAATTTCTTGGATACATAAATTAGGGTGAGTAACAACAGCAGAGTAACAGTAAATGTCATCTGATAATCTATGGAAAATATTGTAGTCACCATTACCTAATGTATGGTGCATAAGTAGCTGAGACCTTTGTATTTGTATTGGAGGCATACCTACGATATGGATAATACCTACATTTTCAGAAAATGATCCTGCAATACCATTGATCACAGATAATTCGCCAACACCAAATGTTGTCATTAAACAACCTAACTTCTTTAATCTTGAATAGCCATCAGCCGCATACGACGCATTTAATTCATTAGCATTACCTGCCCAACGCATACCTTCAACATTGTAAAGTTTATCTAATAAGGACATATTAAATTCACCAGGTAACCCAAAAATAGTGTTGACATTTAACTGCTTCAATCTATGGAATAAGTATTCTGATACTGTCAGTTCATCAGGCAGCATATTATTTTCTGTATACGATTTCAACGCTAAGTTATTCATTGAATAAATAATTTAGAACTAGTTAGAGTTCGATAATGACATCTATCATCCTTATCTAGTACTTGAATTTAATTGTTCCTTCTTATAAAATATATGCAACTTTAAATTTAATGCATATGATTTATCTACAAATATGAGTAACTTCAGATTAATGCTCATCAGTTTTCAGTTTTTCACTGTAGTCTTTATCGTTAACCTTCGCCATATATGAAAAATGATGCTAGTTTGATTTAAGATAATTTTAAAATAAGTAATAATTAAATTAGATATTAGTATGCATCAGTGAACTCTAAGGATGACCACAATTTACAATAAGTGATTGAAATATAATACTATAATGAACAGATGAATTAATATAGTTATATTACTTAGATAACATGGCAAATAAATCCATTATTCAAATAAAGAGAAGCGAAGTAAAGCTTAAGTCAAGCACCAAACTGAAAAGGACTGCTAAACTCGATGGGATATCAAAAAGAAGTAATGCATCACAAACTTTAAAATCGAATAAAAAACAGAGAAGCTTGTTGGAATTTAATATTCCAACAACGAAAATAATGCCCATAGGACACAGAGGACCTAGTGAATTTTCTGTCAAAGTTAATAAGGTAATAAATCTAAATGATGATAATTCGAATGAAAATAATCCCAAATATAATGGTAATTCTATCAATAAAATATATACAGTAGATGATGTAGTAGAGATTCTTTCAGATGATGACGATAAACTAAATGACTCTAATATTGGTACAGGCTATATTGCCGCTGATAAGATTCAAGTCAATGAAATTGAGCAAACGATATATAAAAGTATTATATGTCCCATTTGTGAATTATGTTTAGATGATCTTAAAATTCATGAAAGAGAAGTACATTGTGAAGAATGCATAGAAGGAAGTCTAAAGAAAGAAAGTGAAACATCAATTAAACTTTGTCATGAGGAGAGTCTGGCTACCATCATAGATTTAGAAGGAGAAATCCAACAATCCAACAATACTGATAAAGAAATTACAACTAACAGAAAAGAAGAAATACTTATAAATCAAGATCAAGGGAACAAAAAAGAAATCGTAATAGCGGAACAGAAAAATGTGACTGTAAAGGAAAACAAAAAAGTTATTGTTCAAAGGAAATCAAAACCTAAGGCTCCACTACCCAAATTTAAGATTCTAACATTTGATGGTGGCTCCTACAAAATTGTTGTTGATGGTTTTAACTATGCCTCAGAACCTGATATAAATAAATATTTCCTTTCACATTTTCACTCAGATCACTATATTGGATTAAAAAAATCCTGGGATCAAGGCATTATATATTGTACAGAAGTAACTGCAAAATTAATGGAATTAAAATTTAACCTTACTGGAGATATGGTTCAAATATTACCTTTAAATGAACATTTTTGGATTGAACCGTACCTTTCTGTGATAGCAATAGACGCCAATCATTGTCCAGGTGCAGCTATATTTCTATTTCAAGAATGGGATAAGGCAAAACTAGACACACTTCCCTCATTAAGACAAATATTGCATACTGGAGATTTTAGAAGTAATAAAAGTATGATCGAAAATATTAACAGAATTGTAAATGGAATCAGCATAGATGAGATATACCTGGATACAACATATTTAACCCCTGGATATCATTTTCCGCTACAGAAATCAGTTTTAGATACAACGTCTAATTTTGCTTGCAAACTTGAAAATGATGGTAAACAATTGCTATTTAAAGATACTCAAAGGTCGATAATGAGTTTTCTTAAAAATAAAAATAAATGTAAATTTAATAATTTATTTTTAATTGGAACTTATTCAATAGGGAAGGAGAAACTTGCTATATCAATAGCTAAAAAGCTGAATACTAAAATATTCATAAATAAAGACTCGCTTAAATTTAAAATTATTTCCCAATATTTAAATTGCTTTCCTGCGGATATAATAACTAATGATGTAAGTGAATCTTATGTTCACTTAGTGCCTATATCTGTGTTGAATTCGAAAGAAACTATTGAAAACTATATTACAACTTTAAGTGAAAGCTATGAAAATATTGTTGGTTTTATACCCACTGGGTGGACGTTTATGAATCGATATGGTATTAAATTAGATCAGTATGAAACGATTGCTGAAAAAGTAAAGCATTGTCAGGAGCTATTAGATGAGAAAAATGCATTAAAATATGATACATTTAACATCGATTCAATACTTAAGCAATATAAAAAATATGCGAAATATCAAATTTTTAAAGTTCCGTACTCTGAACATAGTAGTTTCAAGGATTTAATTGAATTTGGTATTAATATAAATTGTGATAAATTTATTGCGATAGTGAATTTAGATGATATGAACAAAGTAGATAACATGATCTCTTGGTTTAAAGCTTGGGAATTTATCAAAAATGCTAAGGGAAACGGGGTATAGAAAATAAATAAAAATATAAATATAAATGTAATAAGATATATTTTAAGTAAAGTTAGGAATTTGAAATTAAATGCAGTTTAATATAGATAAAGATCAATATGTGTAAATATAACTATGTGTAAAGATAAACTTTTGTATTAGAAGTTTCAATAAGTGAGAAGTAAAAACTATTCATGAGGTGAGATGCATGAGAATGTTTTACTTATGAACTAATGTTAATCTTAAGAATTATGTTTTTTGAAGAATATATTGTTTGCTATTGCCAATGATAATGATAATAGAAATAGACTATTATTTGTTAAAATAAGCATCATCTAGAGTGGAATCATTTTTCAAATGTTCAATAAAATTAATAGGTATTTCAAACTGTAGTGGAATTTTTCTATCTGATGGATAAGTGGTCTTTTTATATCTCATTATAATATTAGCTTGTTCGCTATTGAATTTTTTAATCAATTTGCTGTAATATAAGCCACAAGCGTTGCATAATGTTTTGTTACCGTATGGACCTCTTCTCCATTCTGGAGTTTCATTTTCATTACATTGTTTACAAAATAATGTTGGTGGATCAACTCTATTCAAAAGTTTTTGATTTCTTGAAGGATTGTTTTGATCGTATGGTACATTACTTACGTTGATGCTATTGTTTGGTAGATGCCTTGAATCTGGATGTAAATGACTTACATTATTATTAATGAGTCGGCTTTGTAAATTGTCAGCTAATTGTCTTTTATGAATTTGATTTGAATTTACAGCACCCATATAATTATATGGATTATGTAAGTTATTTCTTTTTTTAATTCTCATAATTAATTTCTCGCATGAATTTGGAGCATTTTCGATACTTTGGTGATCTGAAATTGTATGATGAATACCAGTTGGAAAATGGAATACATTTGAATTATTATTGTTCTCTTTTTCAGCTAAATGAGAATTAGTGTTTGGACTTCTTGGATTTGTTAGGTGTGAAATTGGTGGTAATTGAAATTGTGGCGGCGATTGAGTCAAAGCAGATGTTGAATTTGATTTTGACATTTCTTGATGATCATCAGCATATATGTAATTTTTCGAAGAATTTGAGGGAAGGTCTCTAGCAATATCGTATTGTTTTTGAACGGATGCGTTACTCTTGTTGTTATTAATGGAAATTTGTTTTAGTTTTAATAAAGCTTTCATATCTTTTTCTAACACACCCAATAAAACCAGAAAATTATAGAATTTTTCCATGGGTATATTTTTTAAAATATCATCATCATTACTTGTTGCTGAATTGTATTTAATATAAGCAGAATTAAATTCCAGTAGTTCATTTTTAATGTTGTTTTCAACATTCAACATGCCCATTATCTTTTTTTATAAAAATGCTCATTAATAGCATTACTTGCATGCTGATTATTGATGACATTTGTTGCATTCTGTTCATTTGGGACGGGGGAAGAAGTTGAATGGGGTTGAGTTTGCAAAACAAACCTTGAATTTGTTGCACCACTCAGATGCCCTGCATAAGGTGGATAGTTATGTTGATGTAGTCCACCACCTGGATGTAAGGGATATTTAGTAACTGGCAGCGAGTTAGTTCCATTCATGATTGTGTGTGTTTTTTGCTGTTGTTTTTTCAGTTTATTTTGTCTTCAATAGGAGTCCATACAAAGATGTTTACAGTCTGCTGTTTTATTAGTGTTCAGTTATGAATATTATTATTTGTTAATGATTATTTTTTCAGTTTTAATATTGGAAGAAGAATATAAAAAGTGAAAACAGGACGAAAGAAAAAGGAATATTTTAAAAGGTGTAAAATTATCGTAAAAGGATTGATTTTTATATAACTTTTCAAATATTATAATTTTTTCTTTTAAAATCAAAAAGTGGATGGAGAGATCTTGATGAATATAAGTTTATAATTGTCGTTAGTTGTGAATGAACTAGTTCCATATGATGATATGTGTGTGTATGGATATATAATTATATAAATACGATAAAAAGGAGAGACTCAGTGCCACTGTAACAAGATCCTTGTAAAATCCTGCAACAAAAGCTACAGAGGACCAAGAACCACACGTAATATGTTCATTAGACATGCATATGTGGATAATGAGAGAACGCAGAAACGTCCGAGCAAGAGCACCATCTCGAGAAAGTAAAAGTAAATTGTCGAGATCCAATAAGCGACAAAGCGGTCTAGATCTTAAGATAAAGTTAAGGATCGCAGAAAGTAATGAATGAATGAACAACGTAACGTATCTTGGAATCTAATAAGTAATATTAACTGACTAATAAGTTAGATAATTGACTACTAATTAATAACGAAAAGAGAGTAAGTAGTAAAGTTGGTTTTCTCCATAGCCTGGTGTGGTCTCAACGGAATAAATAAGTGACTAGATGTCTAAATTGCAGCAGCTCGAAATTGGGGGAGGGAGGGGAGACGGGATATGGTTGGCAGGCGAGCAGCAACAACAGAAAATGAGCAGCGCAGATGGATGGGAAAAGAAAAAAAATTTATAATATGCGTTTTGCAAAACGAAAATTAACATAATCTTGATGAGCGAGCGACGCGAGAGCGGGGACAAGACCGAGACGGGGGCGAGGCTCGGAGAATATTATTAGTTAACGATTTTAATCACCAGGGAAGAGGGATGCAATCACCGCACGAGAACGCAGCCAACGGGAAATGATTAGTAGTGGGTGTGCGTCTGTGCGTTTTCTTTCCTTTTTATGCATTTTTGTTTGGCGAATCTCTCAAGTTCCTACGGTTGTTTTGTTGTGCAAATCGAGTCTGAACAAAAAGAAGTTGATGTATGCCAAGTCATTTGAACGGAGGCAAACTTGAAAAACAACGATAAAAAGAAACATACAGTGCGGAGATATGAGTACGCAGGGCGGGTCATTGCTGATTATTTTATTCAAAGACTGCACACTGGACGTAATCGCTGTGCAAAACAAGCAATACCAAAATGCAAAATGGTAAGATATGGACGTATGTGCGTGCGTATATGTGTGCGTGTTTGTTAATGGCGCGTTGTATTGGACCGTTGTAGGATTATTACATCGATGGCATAATTGTCCTAATTTTTACTTCTTTTTTTCGTTTGTGGCAAGAATGACATTAAATTTAGAAGGAAAAAAGCACAATAGGGTACTACGAGATGTCTTTCCTTTTTGATGTTTTGAAATTACGTCTTTTATTTTCTTTCATATCTGGAATAATGTTCCAGATTTGTATATCCGTTTCTTCGTAGAATTGACTTCTATTACGTTGCGATGTATTGTTTCCTTCAGGACATCGTAAGAGATATGTATTGTTTGTTTGGTGGCGGCACGCATTCCGTTGCACATCTAATTATTGTATTTGTGATTCACAGAAACTAACGAAGTGTAATCGGGGAGGGGCAGAGTGAAAGCAATCAAAATCTTAAATACTTGGTACAATTAATTGTTGTTCCTTTTCTCTTTGCTCCCTCATGATTCTTCTAGCTGATGTATTGGCATGTATGTAGGTGTGTTCCAGATGGGCCATGAAAATACGTATTAGATGCATTTGAAGAGGAGGCAGAATGTCCTTGTCGAAAGATTTAGAAGTAGTCCATTTCCTGTTCATTTTCTTTGAAAATGCATGTCTTTATAGAATTGAAAAATAAGGACACGCAGACCCTAGAGATCCGATAATCACAGTATCCAATACTGTGATTATGACCATTGATTGACGACTGCTTTTTAACCTTTCATTGCTTCTTTCGATTCAATGTTTTTATTTAGTGAGATGTATGCTTTATTCAAGAATTCACAAAGATGTACATTGGGAATGATAACAGGAAAAGTGGCATGTCATTTTTTTAACGAGCCTATACTACATGATTATTCCTGCTTTTCTATATTATTTTATCGTCCGTTTCTTATTTCAATTTAAATAATGAATATTCCGAATATTATAGTCGCGGACGGATATTGCAGATGACACCGTCCATATTTATCTTATGTCTCTATTTACGCTGTGTTTTCGGTTGTAACGGAATTTGCTTTTCCAAAAAAGAAATAATACAATGGATAACTAGAACATAGATCGTACGAAGAACTGGCAATACTTTTGGTTTTCTGTTCCTTTTCCTAGACTTTGGATGACTGTATTCTTTGTATTCCTAAGTATGTCTTTGCGAGTGTTTTCATTCTTTAGTTTTTTTCTCAAGTACATGTCGCGGCGTATTTTGAAATTAAGCTCGGCATGTCTCAACTGTATGCTCCCTCCTGTTGGTCCTACTCTCTGACTCTATTGTTTTATTGGTCTGCTACTACTAAGAATGGATTTACACGGCAAAAGGAATGGATCATGAAGGCAAAAAATATTTAGCGTAGTAAAATGATAGGCTTTATCAGACCGATCTGGGAAAACTGTGCATCACCATATCTAGCGTTATTGACTTCCAAGCCCTGTTTATTTGACCTTTTTTTGATCCAATTGTAGGGATTTAGAAAATCCATGCCATTTTACTCATTGATCTTCTCCCTCCATCTTGCAATATTCGCTTGTATAACGGATTGACAAAAACAACTTGTATTTTGTGGCAAGACATATATTGAGTCCATCACAGGCACAAATTTAACAGTAATAGTAGATTGTTCGATAAAATACAGTAAAATTATGAATTTAGCTTTAATATTTGAAATGGCCAATGCAAGAAGACAGATATTCCTCGATTGTAAGGACTTTTAATGCTGTTACACCGCTCATCGTTATGTCCTGAAAGTCTATGTGTTTATATGTCAGCACGCTGTGTACTGACTTTTATCTGTTGGTACTAGGTACTGTGATCTAGAATGTGCAGATCTATTAGCTGATAAACAGTACACAAGAAAATATCAAGATTCATCTCATCAGTACTACGTGTGCTTCGTATATCTTGTGTAATCATGCTTGTATTGTTCTTAGGATTTGAATATGTATGGACAATGGACAAATCCCTTCCTCGTATAAATGATATGCTATCTTGGTTAAGTTAATCCAAAGCACAATCGATGCATGTCGGTTAATATTAGATCTTATTGTTGGAATGGCATGATCATCAATTACATTGTCATGATCTCAACGCGGTAAATCTTACTTCCGTTGATATAAAGTTTTCCGTTTTTTTATGACCTTAAGAAAATAACCGAGGGCTACAACTATTTTATCATTCAAAAAAGAAAAAAGCCTGTTTCTAATTTCTCTCTTGCGGCAAACGAAAAGCCCATTTTTTTACTTTCAAACGTTGTCACGCATTGTCTGATAATTGAGATCGAGAATGTAATTCAGTTTTGGACAAATGGACGGATGTCGGCTAAAAAATTAACTAAAACTTAACACAGTCTACAGAGAAAGGAGTACTCTGCTTGAAATAGGTAAACATGTTGCTATTAAGATAATACAATTATATCGGTTTACGTCACGGCATCTCATTTAAAATGTAATTGACAAACGCCATGGTTCTGGGCTTGGCTTCAAAAAATGCAATGGTATAGCAATCGTTTGACCTATTAATAAAGGTATCTTATCAATATATTTTTGTCCGGATAAAACGATACTTACCGAAAATGTCCTCGTTTCATTTTTACCATCCGAGCTTTCCGTAGGTACAAACGCAAGATCTACGGCAGACAAAAGAAATGGTGTTGTTACCTTATTTAGAGCAATTCGATAAGTCCAACCAAATTTGTAATAATTATGACTTGTCCAGTCTTACATAAACAGTAAAAATTTCACCTTTGTCAAAAAAATGTTTGAGTTTAAATCTTGTAAACTAGCCATAATAATTTACTTAGCTAGGAAAATTATATTGCCCAATTGAACGATGCCAAATTTTTAATGTTTAAAAAATGCTGGAACTACATTTTGTTCCATTCGTTAGTATGCATATATAAGTCAAGCAAGCAAGTTCCTTACAAAAAACGAGTATCATCTAACAAGATACCAAAACCCTTTTGAAAAACACAAGATTCCAGCTCTTTTTATATCTGTTTCTCTTTTGAAAAAATATGTTTATACAAAAAGAAGGCATTGTCAGTTTTTTGAATTTTCAAAGTAAAACTAGACAGACATATCATGTCTAGAAACTCCAATTGTGATGAAAGACAACCCCATGGGTATACTATCACCTCCATAAATTCAAAATAAATTTCAATTAAATAGTGTTCTGTTTTTACCTTTAAACCATTCTTCTTAGTTGTAACCGTTGTTAATTATTTTATACCAGCACGTGACTTGCTCTCAATCTTAGAAGGGTCTTTAAGTTTATGGATATATTTGTAAGTGCGGGTAACAGCAATACTGAACTAGAAAAAAAAAAATTTTATAGCAGAGTAATAAAATCATAAGAAAAAAATTTTGGCGATGAGATGAGCATTACAGATAATTATATCAAAATTGATTATTCCAACATATAGTGCATTTAATCTGTATTGAATGGTTAACTAAGCACTTTTAAGCTTATTTAGCAGACACCTCGAAAAACATCAGAAAAGATAGACGACAATGTCAAAGAGATCTGCTTATGACGAAGATGAAGCTAGAAACGTCACATCAAAAACTGTTTCAGGTAACGGTCCAACTACCGTAGTTGAATCCGAAGATGTTGCAATGGAAGGTCAACTTGAAGATCAATTCAGTGATGAATTTGAAAGTGATGGTGAAATCATTGAATTAGACGATGATGATGATGAAGAGGATGCAGATCTAAATGCTGAGGAATATTTTGAAAAGAAACAAAAGAAAGCTGAAGAAATTTTGTTAAAAGAAAATGAAGAGGCTAAAGAGAGTTCTGGTCCACAATTGTATTTACCAAATATTTCTCGTCCATTAGGTCCTGATGAAGTGTTAGAGGCTGATCCAACTGTCTATGAAATGTTGCATAATGTTAATTTACCATGGCCATGTTTAACCTTGGATATTATTCCAGATAATTTAGGCTCCGAACGTAGAAATTATCCTCAATCCATCTTAATGACTACGGCTACTCAGGCATCTAAAAAGAAAGATAATGAGTTGATGGTACTAAAATTATCACATTTAACTAAAACTTTGGTTAAAGATGATGATAATGTAGATAATGAAGATGATGATGAAGATGATGACGAAGCTGGAGAACCAATTTTAGAAAATGAAAGTTTACCATTAAGAGACACTACAAATAGACTTCGTATTTCTCCATATGCCACTGTTCAACAAGAAATTTTGACCTCTACAATGAGTGAAAATGGTGAGGTTTTTATTTATGATTTAACACCACAGACTAGAGCTTTTGAAACACCAGGTTATCAAATTCCAAAAACTGCTAAAAGACCATTACACACAATTAGAAACCATGGTAATGTCGAAGGATATGGTTTGGATTGGTCACCTTTAATTAAAACTGGTGCCTTATTAACAGGTGACTGTTCTGGTATGGTGTATCTAACACAAAGACATACCTCTAAGTGGGTAACCGATAAGACTCCTTTTACTGTTGGTAACAATAAATCTATAGAAGATATCCAATGGTCTCGTACAGAATCAACAGTCTTTGCGACGGCAGGATGTGATGGTTATATTAGAATATGGGATACCAGATCTAAAAAACACAAACCTGTCATTTCAACCGTAGTCTCCAATACAGATGTCAACGTTATTAGTTGGAATGAAAAAATGGGATATTTATTAGCAAGTGGGGATGATAAAGGTACATGGGGTATTTGGGATCTAAGACAATTTTCTCCAAACTCTGAAAAAGCTCTTCCAGTGGCTCAATACGACTTCCATAAAGGTGCTATCACATCGATTAGTTTCAATCCTTTGGATGAATCCATAGTTGCAGTAGCCTCTGAAGACAACACTGTTACTTTATGGGATTTGTCCGTCGAAGCTGATGATGAAGAAATCAAACAACAAAAGGCAGAAATAAAGGAATTAGAGCAAATCCCACCACAACTATTATTTGTTCACTGGCAAAAAGAAGTCAAAGACGTTAAATGGCATAAGCAAATTCCAGGTTGTTTGGTGAGTACTGGTACTGATGGTTTGAATGTTTGGAAGACTATCAGTGTTTAATCCAATTCATCTAATCTTCAAGAAAATTAAAAGACTATCAGGTCATTCACTATAATAACAACTCAATCATCTCATTTGTAAGCTAAACATATTAAGCTTTTCTGATTGAATACCAATGTGCATATAAACGATTTTACATCTATATATTATTTCTACTACAATTATTATTAATTTATAATAATGCATTTAAAAAATATTTCGATAAAATGTCATTAGATTCATGAACTTCGATGTACTCGATGTTAACATATCCATTTATGATTTATTAATTGGAATTTAAAACGTAGAGATCTCATCAATAATTCAGTGCATTATAATAAACTGTTAAATCTATAATAATTTAATTGTATCATTTATGTAATATTGGTGTGAGGCTTCTATTTGCCTGCGGCATCTATATTTGCGTAATTTTATATTTCTTGAATTGTTGTTATGTAACCAGAAATCTGAAAAATAAACACTCTTGAAATTAATTACATAAAGAACACACTTCAAGTAGACTCAACTTATTTTAACATGGTATTTGCCAAGGTATTTATTCGATCATATACTTGACTCCTTAGTCAAATAGTCAGCTACTTAACAGCTTAATTGATAATAATTTAATCAGTAGCAATCAATAATAAAGATGAGCGTATGGCCAAGTAGCTCCCCTAAAGAATTCACTATTCTAAAACGTTATAATAAACATAAGAAAATAAAACTAGAGGAAAGTGAAATAGTCAATACACTTATAGTTCCTGAAGTTAATATTTTTATTATTTTAACCCTAGATCGTATTTTAATTTACAATTTTAAACCAACTGCATTAGTGGCATGCCATGAGAGAACAGAATCTTCAATTAAAGAGCTTGGCACAAATGTAACGATGACTTCATCTTCTTTACTACTTATTGATGAATCCAATGCTACTTACTCTAATGAAACCCCTTTTTATAAACAATATCATAAAGGTAAGACTGTCGTGTATGTAAGAACTGAGAAAAACAGTCTGTTGGTTTATCAAATATTAAGAGATACAAATAGTAAAAATGTATTTAAAGACTATGGTATACCAGTCATGGATATAGCTGATAAATGTAAAAATTTTGATCCTAAAATCTATGATAATATAAACGATAATATTTTGAAGGTTGTTAATTCTTCTAATAATAATATCATTATACAAAATGGATATCAAATCAAGGAAGATATTGGCTATTTCCCAAAAATAAAATTAACTGTAGAAGCGCAGGAGGCTATTGGTATTAAAAGATTAGAATTGAGATTAAAGACGATTTTTAATTTAGACCATGAAGTCATTGACATGATGGCCCTGAAAAAACTGGAATCTAATGGCATAGGCTCGTCAGATCTGGTAGTTCTTTTGTCTTCAACTGGCTTACAATGTATAAATATTTCGAAGTTTAAAATTAAAAAATCAGATTTCATACATATTAAGAATGGTATTAAGCTAGTTGTTGGAGGTTCAGAGGTTTTTGCATTATCCGCAAATAAAGAATTAAGCAGTGACAATTCAGATAAAAATGAAATAAAATACACAATAAATTCTATTGATCTTTCCAATAGACTTGCTACTCCAATACATGATTTACCATTCCTAGATGATTTAAAAAGTACTTTTGTATTTAATGACAAATTAGTTCTATTAACTTTTCAAAAATTAGACTTTTTTAGTTTAGAAACTGGTGAACTTTTTATGAGTTGGAGCCCAGGTTTCAAAATAAAATTTGGCAAAAGTTTAAATACAAACATAATAGTATTGATTTCTGAGGATAATACTATTTATTTTTATACAGAGTTTGGGAATCTAATATATTGCAACAAAAGAGAAGATGGTTATAAGTCGGTGTTTGACTTATCTGATTTCATTTACTTTGATAAGACATTCATCACATTCAGTAAAATAAGTAGCTATCAAGTGTGGGATTGTTGGGAAGAACTAAAACAAACTCAATTTAATTTTAATTCACCTCAGCCATTTGTTATGAACAACTCGAACAACGATATTGCATTTGTCTCGAATTATTTTGATTCCTCTCTTAATAATAATGGTTTCCAGATAATTAAACTTCCTACTCGTACGATAAATAACTGCATTCCTCTTATAAGGATAAATAGTGCTTCGAAATTATTAGCAATATATATATCTAATAAAGATATACTACTATTGCAAAATATTGAAATAGGTATTTGGTATAGTTTTGCTGACCAATCTATAATTGATATGCAATGGCTAGGGAGCAACTACCTAATTTGTCATATTAATGCAAAGGATGGAAATACATTTTTGCAGTGTCTTCATATCCCACTAGAATATGTAAATCGTAAGACTTATTCTGAATTTATAATTTGGGAACACAAAGTCCCAGCAAACGTTAAAGATTTCAAATATTTTACAAATGTTTTATCCCAACCTCGGAATATTCCTGTCACTGAAGATAATATAAAGGTTAAGGAAAAATTATGCGTCACTGGTGAATTGATTTTAATTTATGATAACTATATTAAAGTAATCGATGTAATCTCAGTACAACATCGGGTGGGATTGCAGGTTATTCATAGCTTTGCCTCAAGCTTAGAAATTAACTGTCCCCATCCCTTGGTATATAAAAACATTTCATGGTTAACATTTTACAAGGACGGATTTTTAGTACACTCAAATGATGGACTATATAAACTTTCTAAAGAGGGAGCAAATTCAGATTGGTCTGTGGTACTCTTGGCTACTAATATAGAAAGAATATTGGATGTAATGAACGATAGCATTTTCTTAATTCAAAAGAACGCATGTCTATTGTATAAGTTCAGAGATTTGTGGGAAGGTAAACCTAAACCATTATCCATTGGAATTGATGATGAATTTTACCCAATATATATTCATGATGATTATGCTGCTATCCGAGGACTGCATGTTGTCAATAAATCTCATACGTTAAAGCTGCTTGTAAAACATAAAATTTATTTGGATGAGGTAATAAGGTTTAGTTTAGAAGATGATGTCTCACCAGAGGATATTGCTAGCAAATATATGTCACTGGAGTACTATGACTTTGCCCTCGAGAAAATATTGTCATATTCAATTCTTAAAAATGAAGCATCAGAAAAACTAGTCAATTTAATTCGGATTTCAGATAACATGTCAGTAAATGAAGGGAGATTGTATAAAAACTCCAAATTATTGAAAATTTTTAGTTATTCTTTGAGAAAAATTGAGCCAAAGTATTGGGATAAGCTATTTGATATATTTGAGGTAAGTCCAAAAGATTTATTAAAAATGTGCATAGCAACAAATAATATTAAGATATTGGGACTCCTTCTCATTGTATTCTTAAACTACGATGAATCTGATCTAAGTGAAAATTTCGCTGATGAAATTGAAGAAACAAATCAATTGGTTAATATAAGATCAATAGAATCCACTAAATTTGGGTCTGTGACAACTGCGATGAAAGATGGCAAGTTAATGTTGGAGATATTACGAATTTTAGTAACTAGTGCTTCTAAATCAAAAGAAATTCAATCAGCAACAGAACTTTGGGAAATGTGTTTTCAATTAATAAGGCTACTAAAAAGTTTGGATAAAGAGAATAAGACTAATTTAACGACAACGGCAATAGAATTTTGTGCATAGGTTGAATGGTAATTGAGTATTTTTACTCCATTGCTAGGATATTCTTATAATTTAATGAACTATAAGAACAATTCAATGACATTTTTATAGAATCTTTATACTTTAATTACTGTAATTTTCATTAAACAATATATCTAACTTTCTATTTTGATTTTAATTGTTTTGGTGAGGAAATGATACCTCTTTCTTTTCAATTTGAATGCGATACTTACTAAGAGAAATCCTAAAAAATTTAAACTAAACATTAAATTTATAATTTATATAGAAGATCAAAATATATATAAAAGAATAGTAGATAAACAAGTAAAGTACCAAAAGGTTATTCTATACAATCAAGTTAAACTTTAACTTTTATGAGCCTATTCATTAAATAAAAGTTGTCTCACATTCCGTAGATTGGATGATACATACGTCTTCTCTGACAGCTGTATGATCTTACTTTTTTTGATGCTTTCGTCCCACATTAGATTAAAATTTGCATTAACTTTATCAATTGATAAGTTATGCTCATCTCTATCATTTTTCGCACGATTACAAGTTAAATAATTATACTTATCAATTCTATCGAGGAGAATACTGTTTAGACCAGCGTTTGCTGCACCTTCCATATCTTTGATAGCCTCATCACCAATATGCCAACATGATTTTTTAAACTCATTTAACTGGTCATCATTTATGAAAGGAAAATGTTTCTTCATTATTTGCCCAATGCAATGATCGAAGAATGCAGCATCAGGCTTGTGTAATTCGATATCATATGATAAATATATGTTTCCTTCGAAGTACTTGTAAAGATCTAGGTTTTTAAGTAGATCGTAAACAAGAGGATCTGTATTACTAATAATTGCAACAATAATATTAGGATATTTTTCCTTTATCAAGTCTAAAATCTCGAACACATCATGATATACTGTGTATGCATTTTCTCCATTGAATCTGTTTAAAATGTCATCTACCATTTTGTCTGGCACCTCGGCTGGCTTAAAGATATTTTTAATTAGAATTGACCACCATTCATAAGCAGATATACCAGTTGTTTTACCATAATTTGGATGGTCTTCTCTTAATTTATCAAAAACCTTTGGGAATGATTTTATTAATTCGTTAGGATCTGTAGTTATATTATATAATTTTCCGACCATAGAATATTGCGCTAACACTGGTAAATTTGTTGCATATAATGTATTATAAGCATCAAAAGTGATTAGTTTAGGCAATTGTTCTTTCAATATTATTTTTTTCATACATTTAGTAGATTGCATCATTTACTAAATGCAAATTCCCAAATCGAAATTTTAATAAGTACTTTAAAACAGTTCATTTAAAGATAATGCTCTAAACAGATATATTGTATAATGTAGTAAACTGTATTAAAACGAAGGTAACTTATGCTTTCTCAAAATCTCTTATACCTTTTAAAACAAGTTTATGACCTTAATCGAAATCATCACTATAGTGTGGAATTTTCATCGGAGCAGAGAAGTTTAAGAATCTACAGATTTATATATGATCAAATGATACATTATTAAGGCTAGACACATTTAAACTAAAAACAGATTCATAGTTACCTCAAATGCATGTCTTGAAAAAGGGTTTTGAATACATACAAAAATAAGGTAATACTATTTCTCTAACTTTTAGTTTCAACATGCAGTCATTAAGGTGTTAAACATGGCTATAAAAGAAATTTGTATTAACGATAGATTAACTCTTCATTCAAGTGCGTACTTAATTGACCCAGCAGCTACTGTCCGTGAACTCATTGATAATAGTGTTGATTCAGGTTCATCGAATATAGTTGTTGAGCTGGATTCCAAAACGGGAGGTTGTGAATACATATCAGTAAAGGATAATGGATCTGGAGTGATGCCAAACGATCGACCTCTTATGTGTTTGAATCATTATACCTCTAAAACAAAGGCTTTTTCCGATCTTCAATCTATAGACACATTGGGATTTAGAGGTAATGCATTATCCATCATTGCAAATTTGGCATCTCAAAAAGGTTCCGTACAGATTACAACAAGAACTAACTTGGAAGAGATTGGCGAAACATGGTTTGTTGATAAATTAGGATCAATCAAAGATAATAAAATAAAAAAAGTTAATAGTGAAGTTGGCACAAAGGTAGTAATTAAGAAATTATTGAAGGGGTTATATGTAAGGAATATTGAATGTTCTAAGAAGGGTAGAAGTACAATCGAGAAAGTTAAAAACCTGCTAACACATTACTCACTCAATTTTAAGAGCATCAAATTTCAATTTTTTCTTATTAAACTAAATAAAGACCAATCGATAGCCTTAAGACACATGCAACGTAATACTGAATTAAATTTATCTAGGGTTCGAAATTTAATGATTTTAGCAGGCTTACCGCCCACCGCCAAAAACATGATTTTAAATGAGAGTGGCATAAAGATCAATGAGAATTTTCAGATAGATTTAATTCTGCCAGGTTATTTATTTCAACATGGAAATGATACTTCAAAAAAAAATTGTAAATTTTTAACCGTTAACAATAGGGCTCTATCACTCTCTCTGTCTTTTGGAAAGGAAATTACTAAAATTTTAAATTATTCATATCAAGCATTAGATTTGGTGAAACCAAAATTTTGGTTCTTGTGTTTTCATATAAACCCATCAATGATTGATATAAACATTGAGCCGGAAAAAAATGATATCTTTATCAAAAATCAAAGTGCAATTTTTGATTCTTTCAGTTCTTTGGTTACAGATTTCTTGTTAAGATCGAAGCTGCATAATTTAGATAGCCCACCAAAAGAAATTTATATTAATGAGAAACATGGCAGTCAGGAACCAGGGGAAGTACAACATACTGTAAATTGTAATAAAACATCATCTGCTGAATTGCTATTAAGTCGTGGCAATGAACGTAAGGAATATAAAGATTATGCATTTAGTTTGAACAGATATCAGATTCCAAAAAAACATATACGGAAAAAGAAATTAACGTCTGAACAAATCATCCTATCATTACAAAATACACCAAATGAAAAGAGTTTAGGGACATCATTACTAAAAGATTATTCAATGAAAAATCGTAATTTTTATCATTCACAGATGAGAAAAATTGGATTATATTCAGAGTATACTAATAAGATATCTATCAATGTGACAGTAAGCACCGCTCTCACAAACTCTTATAATTATAAGAATGATTTAAATTGGTTAATGCGAGACTCGTCCTTAAATATCGCGCTCTCGAGTAAGATGATCGAACTCGAGCAAGAATTGCATGGAAATATTACAGGCATTATCAATAAAACTTCACATGGATGGTATTATTACACCACTAAAAAAGATGATAATTAATTGAAATGAATCAAAATATAAAATAATCATTCACCTATCGCGAATACGGCAGAATATCCATAGTTTCGTAACTTGAATTCTTTATTATATTTTACAATTTATATAGTTTTATGTTAATTCTATATAATTTTATGACTAATGACTATAATTAACTTAGGAAGAAGGCATCATTCTTGGCCATGCAATAGGCATCTGATACCTCAATAGCCTCATATGTACCTTGTAAACTTGTTTTTACTCTATATTCAAACTCGTAAATATCCGTTACTTTGTGGGTTTCCACAATTTGAGGTTTTCCTCTAACATTTGTGTTCAAATTCTCTTCAGTTCTCACGAAGGTCAAACTAAATGGTGGTGTACCTTCGAAGGAAAAAATAACTTCCGCTTGGTCACCTTCATGAATATCTTCAATTAAGTACTCACCTTGAGATACTGTAACGGAAGGTAACGGATGTATAACTAAGGATAATCGTTCAGCTTCTTTCTTTTTACTTGGTAACATAAAATCAACAAGACATTGAGATGTTGAATCTGAAATCGAGTTAATTGATATAGAGCCAGCTTCTGATGCCAGTCTAACAAACTGAGATGTTTGTTCCTTCGTCTTTAATTGAATACCATTGAAATCATATCTGATCAAAAAAGGAGAGCTTCCACTTAATTGGTATGAAATATAATCACCAACACAATAAGTTGCTGATGGATCTAATAGTTGAATCTTTGGAGCATCTGTAATTTTAATAAACACATGGTTGGATTCACTCTCTGATAAAATATTGACACATCCATTAACGTCTTCAATTTTTTCGATTGTAATATCGTGGGAACCCAGTCCCAAATCTTTGTAAAGCATTTCAAATCGGAAGTCATCTGCTGTAACATTATCTATAATTATTTTTTCAGCTCTGCCTGTGCTCTCATGATACACATTAAATGTGATGATAAAGGTATCGGCACCCTCTGATACTCTTAAATTAATTGGAGCAAGCATATCTTTTTGACCAATATTTGTAATGCAAGTTCGGAAGGTTTTACCAGCATTGGCAAAATTAACTTTAGGAATAGCATTAACATATTGTTTGATAATGGTTTCTCCTGATTTCTGATTATAAATATTCATATTAGATTCACCATAATTACTGTCAAAAATATCTTTTATTTTGATAGTATATTCCCCATTTTGATCACTTGGCACTTTGATAGATGCATATTTAGTTGCTATCTGGGTTTTCTTTTCGGAAGATACACCAGATGGTGATATAATCTCATATAATAAAGTAAATGGCGGAGAACCTGATAGAGCTAAATCAACGGAACTTGAAGCTCCTTCACAAACAGGATCTTTAACGAATGATTTCTTTGTAATCGTTTTAATTGATAATTTCTCTAGGACTTCATATGATGGCTTCTTGAAAAAATTAATTCTGAATAATTTATCTGAATCTATAATTTTACCTTTGCAGCTAACGTCTCTTACCTCAAGTAATTTATAATAGCCTTGCTTTCTGACTTTAATGACAGAATTATAATTAGAATGGAATTTTTCTTCAAACGATTCCAAAATACCACTATTTTTGTCGACTTGAGCATACTTAATTGTGAAAGGGGATTCGCCAGATAATTTTATAGGTATAGTGGCTATTGATCCTTCATTAATATTCAAAGTCTTCATGTTATCTAAGAAATTCATAGACGCCGTTGGAATATCTCTTCTTACCTTTATTCTGATGTCGGCATCTGTTAATGGAGCAACACAGCCTGATAAATCCTTCACTGAAATCAGAGAAAGTATATATTCACCACCCATTTTGAATTCTGGTGTTTTAATTTTATAGTTAAAGGAGTCAATATCTTCAATATTGAACGATTTTCTCTTGTTTGAAAAGATTTCAATTAAATCATAATTTAATGTAAATGGTGGCTCACCTTTAAACATAACAGGGATATCAACACCATCATTCAAACAAAGTTGTTTTTCAGATCTATTCTGAAAAACAGCTCCCGGTTTTACTCTCATAGTTGTTTCAAAAGAGTAGTCTTTAATTGGGGTTAAGTTGATTGCATCAGTAAACACTTCGTTTGATAGATTATCAAAAACAATTTCATAATTACCCTCAACCTTCGGATTATATGAAATCTGATACCTGGTGCTTGGTGATACATATTTCTTTGTTTCAAATAACTTTTTGGTACCTTCATGCAATTTATATATTTTAGCTTCAAAATTAAAAGGAGGAAGACCTGTGAAAGTTAGTTCAAAGTCTAATCCGATTTGTCCCAAACATTGATCCAATATGGGTTTAGCATCAACAGTTAACTTTGGAGCAATTGGTTGTGAGACAATCAAACTAGTTTTACCAGCTACAACACCAGGACAGAAATTAGAGTAAACTGACTGAAGAGTATAAGTACCAGGAACCTCTGCTTCAAATTCATATTTAGAAAATCTTGAAGTAATATTAAAATACGACTTTGTTCCTTCAGGAGATGTAACTTCGATTTTTGCCATATATGGTTTTGATGAGATTCCATTTAGTGATTTTGGTTCCTCATTAATGAAGTTTATTACAATAGTTCTTTTAGTAGGAGACTTTGGGTCCACCTTTTCATCTAAAGTAGCTCTTGGAATAGAATGAACATTGAAATCATAATTATATTCAAATTCTTCTAGAACATCAGGAGAAAATTGTTTCAGATCCATAACATTTCCTAAACCATCAATAATTGAAGAAACTTTATATATATGTTTACCTGCTTGATTGATGACTGTATCAAAATCAATGACGACTTCCTGATTGCGGGCCCAGAACAAATTTTCCATATCTGCTTTAGATAAAACATCTTTTTTACTTTTTTGAAGTGGTGATTTGAAAGATTCTGGTTGTAAATTTTTATCAAAATATGAATATTCGACACCATCAATTATTTTAACATAGCTTAATTGTAATGGAGCAACAGCATCAATTTCAATACTTACTTTATCACTGTCTCCGATACACCTATTCTCTAAACCTGCACCTTGAATTCTTGCTGTAGGACATTGCGCTACAACTAAATGTGAATTGTAAATTTTCAGGTTAAAATCATTAGAATCAACTATCTTCTTAATTTGATACAAACCCAATTCCTTGACTGGGATGTTTAGGTATTTAATTGACTTGTCTGCTTCTTGTCTAAACTTTTCTGCAGTCATTTTTTTATTCATTAGTGTTAAATCGTCTAAGCTTTTTACTGTTTTCCAATCTTTTTTAGTCAAATTTTTTAATTCAACCTCATTAGTGAAAATATCACGATGCTCAAGTTGAATAAATTTAATGTCAGCTGTAGAATTTATTCTAATTGGGACATTTACCGTTGAAATTTGAAAAAGAGAATCATCAAAAGGTAAACAGTACGAATTTTGTAGTGGGTTTAACATAGCTGTATTCTCTGGTAAAATTTTAATTGTCAGAGCACCTTTGAAATGGGAAGAAGAATCATATAATTTACGTTGGTTAATTGAATCACCAGTGACACTCAATTCCTTGGTATTATATTTTTTCCACGTAGCAATGATTGTCGATAAAAATATCCATTCGTGATCATTGGTTAAGAAAATATTGAACATAAAGATGCTCATAATTTGTAATGTAATTGTCCAAGTTTTGAATGTTAATGTGGGTATATTGAAACTTGGTAAAAAATAAAAATAACATGAATCTATAATCAAATATTTTAAAAGGAAACCAAAGTTAGAAGTAAAACCTCCTGAAACCGCTATATTCGACTTTAACAAAACTAAATCGTATACTTTGTATAATTGAATTAAAAAAAATATTAATATAGCCAAAGACCTTTGTTTAGATACCTCTATTACTTCTGTAGAAATTAATGGCTGTACATTACTTATATAATTGTAATTCCTATTCCTGTTATTATCATGGTCATTGCTATTATTGTGATTATTATTATTTATATTCGTCTCATCATTTGAATTCTGGCGTATGTCATTGTTGGAATTGAAATTTTTACGTCTAGTGCTTCCCGGATTCAGAATGGAGTCGTCATTACCTTGAAAACGTGAGGATAGCATAGAATCTCTATATCTGGAATGGCTAGAGGTAGATGTACCAATCCAATGATTGCCTCTCGGCGTTTCTTCAAAGTTACTGGAATGCATACCCATCTCTTTAATGCAGAAAATACAATTGAATAGATATATCTGTACCCAATAGGGTGTGTATGAGTATGAATTCTATTATACAACCTCAAAGTCACCTAGATGAGCTTGCAGTTGCAATATAACCCTTTTATAAAGACAATATTATTTTGTATTTATTGATCTAATATTAGTAAAGTTAATATATTACGTTCTCAAGATTCCCATACTTAACAGTTTTAAATTTTACTTACGGTAATAAAAAAAAATATACATAAGAGATGACTCGTGAACAGTGACAACTGCTATTTTATTATTACAATACTTAAAGTAGATGACTAGATGACTGTTAATTAAACATCTAATGAAACCCACTTAATTTCTTTTAATTATATCACATATATATATAAATCTGTTTATTGGATTTGAATTAGAATGATTTGGTAATACTTTTTTCCTCTTTCCTTTGAAAATCCAAGTTTTTCTGTTCATAGTTCAATCTTTTAATAAGAATGAATAATTTTTATTGTCGGTGAAGATGCAAAACTGATTGCTTTATATGCTATATTTCTTTCCCCGATTTATGTTCTTCCAATATTGAAATAAATAGGAGAGTTTTGACATTATTTCTTATATTTTCTCTTCTTTTGCGATGCTTGGGATCTCACAATAGGTATGCTACCGTTGTAATTTGCTTGCAAAATTGGAAAAGAGCTACATGCCCTCACAGGAAGATTTGTTGAAGTTTTAGATGCCAAGACTTCTCTTAATAGTAATTTCGCTTTATAATATAATTTTTGCTCACTGCTAGAAGGTTTTGTTACATATCTATCTATTTTTCTTTCGGATCTTAGTTTGTGTAACTTTTTTAATGTCTCTGTGATCAATTTAGATTGTTCACCAGTTTTAAAGGATTCAACATCTTCATTTGATATGACATTCAACGGAATCCACTGAAGTAAATTAGATAATTTGATGTCTTCTTTGTTAATTTTTTCTATTTCATTATTGTTTTTCTCAGAAGCAATTAGTTCTGCTGAATCTCCAGTTACCAACGTTTGTTCTATATTATTTTCTTTTTCCACCTCTTCCACTTCCTCATTATCAGTATTTACAACTTCTGCAGTTATACCTGCAATTTCCTTTTCTCTTTCAAGGTATAGTTTGTTGTAGCCCACTCTTTCCAACCATAGTTTCCCACGGTCATTGATGTTAGATACTGTGTTATTTGAAGTGAAAAAAGGCGCCCATGATTTGAAGTCGCCATAGTCTAACCATGTAGCTATAGGCAGAGAATACCAATTTGGATGCAAAAATCTTGTCATCATTTCTGTTGGAGGGAAAGTAGGATCAGGAATATTACTAGTGTTTGCTGCAATAAAACCCAGGCGTGGAGCTTCTTCTCTTATATTAGTTTGTGGCATGATCTTATTAATTTCAAAATCATTATTGGGCAATTCTCTTGGTCTATTATCTAATATCGATTTGCCAATAATTGATGAAAATAATTCACTATCTCTAGTGCTAATATGATAAGTTTCTTCTGCAGGAACTTTATAACTATTAGAAATTTTGATGAAATCATTCACTATAAGTTTATCTAGATCAGTGACTTCTGTATAATTCAACTCTTTTTTCTTTGCATCTGAACCTAACGTTATTCCTAATTTATAACATTCTCTTAAAAGTAATTCACTACTGAATTTATAAAATTTATCAACAATTTGATATTGTCTGCAACCTTGAGGATAAAAATGAATTAATAAAGTACAAACTAATTTGATATCATGGAATAACCTATAAAAACCATTCTTAGCATTGGTATATTCATTATTATCAATTTTCTTGGCTATGGTAGTCAATTCTAACTCATTACTCTCTTCACTATCATCTTTACCACCAACCTTAGATTCAATAAAGTGACAATAGGATTCATATACCTTATCTGGGTTCTTTTCATAAAATTTAACTGGGAAACTCTCTTCTAATACTTTACATTTAGATGAAGCAGCTTTTAAAACTGTTTGAACATCAATGATAGTCTCAGCGGCACCCATTCTTATTTTTTATTATAATAATCACGAGCTTTATATTAATGTGTTTTTCTCTCTTTCTCTTATTAGTTTTAAAATATAAAAGTGTTCAATATCTTGCGTCTAAGTATGGTTTTAAACCAGGACAAAGAGAAAAACTCAAACAATGGTAATGTAAAGATCTTATTGTTCAAATAAATATAAGAATTTATAAATATATTAACCATTAGATCGCTCTTAAAGATATTTATTAAAACCTTGTTTACTCTTTAATTTGATTATAATAATTACTTTTCTTAATTTTTCATCGACGTCAAATTTTTTAAAATTTGAAAACTAACCAATTTATATGCGGGTAACTAACAGGAAGTGTCACAAATTATTTTTGGTCTCTCTACTCTTATGTGACATTAAATTAAATAATATATATATATATATATATTAAAATATATTTACATTCGATTCTTTGATTGTAGTGGCGTAATTTAATAGACTATAAATTACTTAAAGTGTTTATGATATATCTATTTATATCCATGAACATAAAATTTGAGATGAAATTAGTGCTTCTATTTCTTGGTTTTTTCCATGGTCTTGTAGTTTCTGTTGGTGATAAATTTTGTTACCTGCCATTGTCCCTTCTCCTTTATTTGATGCACGGAGATAGGATTTAGATCCCAGCCTACCTTTAAGTCACTGTCAATCGTAGAACCAAATCTTGGGACAACGTAACAGTATCTTTCAGTTACTGATATGTTGATTGGTTTCATACCTTGACCTGTCAGAGGTTTTCCGTAAGTCAGCAATGACCCGCTTCTAGCAATGTTTGCCAATGGTGTACTCTTAACATCACATAATGGTTGTAGTCTGGTTTTATTTGTTGAACTTAGGTGTAAAGAATGGTATACTAAAAATTTTGGTGGCAATTCACCACTGTTCGCTAATATCGATGATGGATGAATGTAGGTGAACATATCTTCTACATTATTTTCCTTTTGTGCTAGTACTGGTATGTAAGGAATGTTAATGATCGATGTTCTATTTGTGATCTCAGCCTCTTCTGGGAATAAGTAATCTGCCCTAATGGCAACTTGATCAATAAAACCAGCACAAACCATCTGTTTCAATAATTTAATTTGAATTTCGTTAGGGATACTAGATTTTAAATCTTCATCAGTAACTGAAACTGCAATGTTCTCTTGAGAAGTATTTGATTTAATAATATATAATAACTGCTTTCTCAACTTACTTATTTCTTCCATTATTTTTATTTTTAAGAAGTTATTTTTTAAAAATAATGGTTTACTATCCTTTGGAATATAATCCATCGCAGATATAACACTCAATGCTTTGAATATGTCACTATTCTTATCCAGTTTACTAAATTTAGCTCTGCTCTTAAAAAATTTAGCTCTTAAAGCCCTCTTTTTTTCTAGTTCAAGATCATCTACTTCTGGTTCAACTGACTCCTCATCATCACCAGTCTGTTTTTGAACGTTTACATTCGCGATACCTAATTCATTTTCACCAATAAAGGGATCACCAACAGACAACGCACTCACAATCGAGACAATATATGGTAAACATTTTTGTTCATTAGATAATAGAAGCATTTTAGAGAACCTTGGAGAAAGAGGGAATAAACTCATTTTTTTACCATCATTTGTTATCTTCTCACTATTGTCTAATGCACCAAGGCATTTCAACAGTAACACAGCCTTAGATAATGCAACCCTGTTTGGAGGGGTTGGAAATGGAAAATTTAAAATGTTATGAATAGCCATACTCTTCATTTGAAGAACAACACTTTCGACAGGCATCCTTAATATCTCCGGTTTAGAGAATTGTGGAAAGTCACGTTCAAAAACCGCAGAAGAGTACAATCTATAACAATGACCTGGTCCTGTACGACCAGCTCTACCACTACGTTGGCCAGCACTAGCTTTACTGACCCAACCAATTTCAAAACTTTGAACACCATTCTCTTCATTATATTTACGTTCTTTCGAACGACCACAATCAACAACATACCTTACACCTGGGATTGTTAACGACGTTTCGGCCACATTAGTAGCAACGATGCACAATCTTGATCCTTTAGGTGGATCTTGGAACACTTTCATTTGTTCTTTCGTTGGCAGCAACGAATACAACGGAAGAACAAATAAAGGATCTTTATCAGTTTGAGTATCCTCCAAAGTCTCTTCAAAACCTTCTTCATTTTCAGATTCATCCTTATAATCATCAACATCTTCATTGATTTTATCATCAAACTCTTCCATTTGATTTCCTTCTACACTGAAATCGACATCTTCAGCTTCCAAATCTGTTGTTTTAGCATTAACTCTAACTTCAGAAACAGGAACGTTGTAGTTCTTAATTTTAGTTTTATCTGGAAATGGAAATTCTTTTCTTAGCTTCGTAACCATTTGAGTAATCTCTTGTTGACCTGTCATAAAAATCAATATTGCTCCTGGAGGTAACTTTCTATGTATTTTGCATGTTTTTCTAAATGCTTCATCAGCATAATCATATGGTGTGCGACGATTGAAATGCACAGCGACAGGAAATTGTCTGGCTGCCACATTCACAACTGGAGGTGAGTGATCAAATAATGTTTTATTTTCACTGAAATCAGAAACTCTTAAAGTAGCAGACATAATAATCAGTTTTAACTTCTTAAAATCGGTGCTATTTTTAGCATGCTCTGCAGCACGAAGCTTCACGGCACGACTTAACATACCAATCAATATATCTGTGTTAATATTTCTTTCATGGGCTTCGTCAATTATAATAGATGAGTATTTTGTTAATTTGAAATCTTGCATCATTTCCCTTAGCAAAACACCATCTGTCATGAATTTCATTCGAGTATTATCTTTAACAGTAGTATCAAATCTTATTTGATGTGCAACTTTATAACCATGATCTCCCATTTCATTGGCAACACGATTTGCCATAGACACTGCAGCAACTCTTCTAGGTTGAGTAATACCAATCATTCCTGGAGCATCTGGAGAATCACGATTACCATAACCTGATTCATATAGAAATTGAGGCACTTGGGTTGTTTTACCAGAACCAGTTTCACCACAAATAATAACAACATCATTATGATGAATGGCTTCCATTATCCTATGTTCTTCAGAATAAACAGGTAGATTGGCTCGTACTTCCTGGATTTCTTCTGGTCTATTTACATGGACATAAAAGGTTTCCCTTTTCAGATTTTCATCTATCTTTACGTATGGTACTTCTAGACCATCATTAAGATCTTCTGGACGTACAATTGGGGTATAATTTTTTAAAACTGGTGTTGCGAGGTCAACATCTCTTCCCTCTGCCTTTTTTATTTCATTAACAGCCCAATTTTTAAAAGATTTAGCCTCCAAACTATGCTCAAATTTACCAGTAGTTTCCTCTTCCATATCATCATCATCACTGCTGTCTTCGTTGTCATCATCATTGTCTTCGCCACTAGATTCTGAACCTTCCGAATCCTCGGTTCGTACACCTTCATTTGATAATTCACCTTCAGATACCTCTTGTTCAATATCGACAGTACCATCTTCTTGTCCTTCTACTTCAGAGTTTTCTTCAGAAGCATATTCGTCGCTTGCACTTCCACTCTCATTCGAACTCATAAAATCTTCTTCATCTTCCAATTGGTTATTACGTTTTTCTATGTTCTCAACTCTTTCTCTCCAATTATACTTTCTTTTAGGAACAATTTTATCTTTTTTCTTGACAACAGTGGCATTGCTGAATCCCAAACCAAAGCCTCCATTGCCACCCATTGTCTTTGGACGATAATCAACGAAACCTGAACCTGAATTACCAGCATCGCCAAATTTTTCCTCGAAATCATCATCGTCACCATCATCGTCACCATCCTCGTCACCATTTTCTTCATTATCCTCATCCCAGTTTTTTACTTCATGTTCAGTGTATAATATCTCTTTAGTACGCTCACTTTGACGTCCTTGCTTCTCCAAACTTAACGCTTCTTTAATCTCATCCCTCTTAGTGTCCCTACCATGGCCTAATCTCTTTGATGACGTAAACAAACTAGTATCAACTCTATAGTCTTGCAGCTTCTCAATAATGGTCTTCTTCTCTTCTTTCTTCAGTTGATGTTCAATGAACTTATCCAGACGCTTCTTCTTCATTCTGGATACCTTAGATTCCTTTGGCTGAAACAATTCTTGCAACTTACGTTTCTTTAAAGCTTTCTCTTCTTCACTCAAGGGTTTCAAAATCATGGCATTGGTATCATCCGTTCTTTCAACAGTATTCACATTGTCGGATTCATTTTTATTGTTACCATCGTCCAGATGTCTAGTAAACTGCTTATTTCTTACCTTTTTAAGCTCTTTCAACCTAGCCATATGACCGGCTCTGGCTTTCTCATTGAATCTTTTTCTATAGGTACCCATTGTAGATTCACACCAGTTTCTGCTAACGACTGCTTATCGCAAACTAACAAGTTGAACTTAATAAAAATTATATACTACTATAGTCCAAAATATAGACTAAGAAACTAATTTGGCATTCACTAACTTTATATACTTTACACAGAATTTAAAATAGCTAATCAATTAAAAGATAGATGAGATGAGATGAGATGAGCTTTATTATGCACCATGAAAAATTTTAAAGCTCATCGCACAATATTGAAAAATAAGACATACACGATATTTGCAGATTAAAAATTAGTTAATTTTGAAGGTATTTTTACATTAAAAATCATAAATATGTTGATGAGTTTGTTGGAATTGCGTTTCTGACAGACTTGCAAGGTTTATCATTGGATTTTGTTTGATAACAGTCCCTTTAAAAGCAGACTGGTTTTAATTTGTGCAGTAGCAGCTATTAAGACAGTATTACATTATACCAGAGTTGAAAGGAACTGCGAAGACTAATTGTTGAAAACGTCTGTTCTTTATGTGTTTGTTGAAGCCACTAACTACTTGACTCAGATAGAAATCAATTAGAGATGAATCAAGCTGAACATTTGTATGGTATTTTACATGAACGTAATATCAATGAGGTGCAGTTTGGTTGTGATAAGAGATTCTCTACGTGGTATGGTAGTAATGTTTATTTTGATGCTGATAATAAAATGATAAAGGCTACAAATAGTAAACAGGCTAACTTCAAAAAATATATGTATAGTAAGAAGAGGGCAAAGGGGAACGACGGCAAACAAATAGACATTGGACAGGATGACGCCAACGTTAAACCTGAAAGTAAAATTAATGATAATGATAATGAAAATATTGAAATTAATGATAAAGAGAACACGAGTAACAATAATGACGGCAATCAAAATGATCCATATTGGTTAGATGTGATATATATTTGCGAATATTGTTTCAAATATTGCGATAACGCTGAATCGTTGATAGATCACACAAAAGTTTGCACTTTTAAAGAGAAAGTCCCTGGAAGATTGAAATACTTGGGGCCAAAATATCAAATAAGAAGAGTGAAAGGTCAAAAACATACTTTGTTTTGTCAATGTTTATGTTTATTCACGAAACTATTTCTTGATGATAAGTCCATGTACTTTAGAATTGCGAATTATGAATTCTATATCATTTATGAGAACGGATCTACAAAGCCCATGGGTTTCTTTTCAAAAGATATAGTTTCATATAACAAAAACAATTTAGCGTGTATCCTAGTGTTTCCACCATATCAGAAAAGAAAATTAGGTACTATATTGATTGAACTATCATACAAAATATCAAAATTTGAGGGCCTGAAATCAAGTCCTGAGGTACCATTATCCCCATTCGGTCTAATTACTTACATGAATTTCTGGTCCAATAGAATATGTTGGGAGCTACTAGAAGGGGAATTAGCAGATCTAGGGTCTGTTACCATAGAAGATATATCAACTGTGACCGGATTCAAACCGTATGATATTGTACAAACACTGCAATACCTAGATTGCATCGATGCAGCGGGAAACATACAATTATCCAGGATGATCGAAAAAGTCAGTTCTAAGCATGGTAAAGTTTCCAATTCTATAATACAAGATGAACACTTGCTGCTAGGTGACTAAACATACATATTCTCAATAGCCTTATTTAGCTCAATATATATTAACGCATAAACATATCTCATATCTCGATGAATTATTTGCAGCACACTTTTTACAGTCATTTCCTATTGTAGTTTAACCTAAATAATTTTTTTGGTTCCAATGATAACTTATATACTCTTTAACTAATCAACTGAACCCTATAACTAGATTTGATGAATAATCCTTTGTTTGTATGATCATAGATATTTAAGCGATGCTTAAATATTTGTTGACGTCGGAAAGCTGATATAAATAAAATTGAATATACATTTGATCGTAGAAATATTAGAACAAAAAACGTTTTAATAAAAGATATTATAAGTTATACTTTATGGAGAAGAAGTTCATAGAAGGATCAACAATTATTATATGTTTCTGAATACGTACTAAATAAACTCAGGCCTCCAGGTAATAATCCAAGTTATTGCAACAAGTATGCCTCAAAACTCACCCATAATCATTTGGGCAATTAGAATACTATACTCGATAAATTATATACTTCTAGTTGGGTTTGCCGCCGTGCTACCTATTGATTGTATTGCACAGGCATCTAGATCTTTAAACAATGCTTTGAATACTTTTATTGTGGTTGGTGCCTTAGTCGTTTTTGCGATAGTGTGTATTGTGATTGTTGCTGGGCGCTCATTATATTTTAGAAGTTGTTTACAAGATATTCCAAGAGGTTATATTCCTCTATCTGCTGCTGATCTTCCCCACAGTGCTAGTAGAAAACTCGTCATAGCAAATATGACTTACAGCAAAGATTTAGGGTTAATTTTTAAGCAACCCCAAGATCCAGTAATACATCCAGGTATTGAACCTCCTTTGAGGTGCGACGATCCTTCTGTGGAGAAACTGTTTCCAGAAAATTTAAACTATGAGCTTTGCATTAAAAATATATCTGATAGAGTTAAGTTCAAGGGTCAGTTTTTGAATCTCAACATTAAAAGGGTACCTGCATTTTTTACTTTTGAAGATGTTGTAAAATATGAATTCATAACAGATAGCCATGATCCGATAACTATTGAAAAAGCACAGAGATTAATTTCCTTATATGAAACTTTAAGATACTCAGGACGAGCTATAACTAGGGAGGATTTCCAAGAATTTATGGAGTTGTGCTTTTACCTTATGGAAACTACATTGTTACAGGATAAAGACAATATTGACATAAGTAAACTCCATTCCAAAATTTCAAACACATTTGATCAACTTTCAAGAGAAGACACCCAATCATTTACATCAGAAGATAAACCAAATGAAACCATGGCTCAACATATGACTTCATTGAAAAGTATAATATCGAAGACCGCAACACAGTCATCAAAAAATAACGATACAGTAATTGCTTCTAAGAAATCTAAGCTATCTTTAGTATCAGCATCATCTAAAAATGGAATATCTGATGTAAAGAGTTTTGACTCAGTTATTCGTCATTAAAAATAGACAATACATTACATTAATTAGCATTACAACACAGCATATATACAAAAGATAAAAAGTATTGCATTAGATATTGTAAATTATTAGCATAAATATATATTAATTTCAATATATACACATTTATAATTCAATAAATATCACTACTGATCTTCATGAATCTTTTTATATCAAAAGGTTAGTTAAAAAGGTTGAACACATACTTATTCAACTTAATATATCATAAAATAGTTAATTCTGTAATATATTTATTTATTATAGCTTTAATAACGGGTTCTGCTATAGTGTTATCTAGAATTATTAGTAAAGAATCTTCAACTAATTTATATTCTTCAGTAAACATTCTTAAAATTGTTTTCAAGAATCGGAGTGACATTGAATATTTCCAATACATATTTTCAATATTTTCATCAAGTGTCATGAGTCCAGTATCTTTCAAACCATGGATATCTCCTTTTTTATCAAATGAATTTTTTATTATTTTACACAACTCATCAAATATACCAAGTAATTCATCAAATATATCTTCAGTATGGGAAACATCTTGATGTAAAACTCTCAACGTTGCTTCTGTTGCAGTGCTATCAATAATAGCTGGTATTTTGCCATCTTCATCTTTTAAGCAAAACCTTATTAGAGCATTAGATGAAACTAAACCATACTGCCTGAAGCCATCTAGTGTTAAAAAAGCAGTTTGCGAATTGGAATTCCAAAACATTAACGTACTTTTTATGATCCAAAATTCAGTCTTGCTTTTATCAGTGTTTCTAGTATTAAAAATATGAGTGAAATCATCGTAAAAATCTGAGATGTATTTATTAGTATGAGATAATGATCTTCTTCCCGAATAAAGCAAACAGTGAGTTAAGAGAATGGTAACAAACTCATCATAATCTTTTATAATTGACATATGATCTTTCCTCAACGTCTCAAGAAGTGTTTCTAAACTACTGACGTTTTTAGTCTTAATATCTTCATGAAAATAATCAATTATGCCGCTCACAATATCATTCATGGGCATATCTTCATGATTAAATATCATATTGCTCATTGAAATCATATCATAAGTTACTCCAAATCCTTCGAACAACAAGTTATAAAAATTTGTCAAAATATCATTGGAAAAAAACCCATCATACATGCACTCTTTAAACGGAGCCGTAAGGGATTCCTCAATATCAATTTTGTTAGAAGTTAACCTTAATTCTTTTTTAATTAAATTTCTTATGAAGATATTTTTTGGGTGATACGGAGTGTTCTTTATTTTATTAAATTCATCTTCCCATTCAGACCATTTCCAACTAAATTTAAAGTTACTAATTTGGAACGAAAACCAATCTAAATATCTCAAAATTAGTTCAAAGTCCAATGAAATTAGATTTCTAAATAGAAATCTAAATGCCCTTCCAAATATCGGAGCTATAGATCTAGAAGATTCGTTACAAATATTGACTAGTAAATTAAAATAATAGCAGAAAGATTGAGTGACCGTTGGAAGATTAAACATTAAGGAAAGGATAGTTTCAATAGCAATATCTTCCAGCTTATAAGTGGATATGCTGTTATCATTTGCCTTCAATTTTTCTAATTCTGGAATAGATATTCCAGGTGGAGCAAAAATACGTCTATTAAAAAACATATCTAAGGTAAAAACTTGTCTTGCAACTTCTTTCATATTAAACTCCATAGATTCTACTATATCTGTTATGATATCTTTTAATAAAAAGCCTTGGTAAGAATCGAAGGGCATCACTGTTTCAAAATCACATATATTATCTTGCATTAAAATTTGGAAGTTATATTTCGGAGTATACCATGTACTTGTAACTGAACCCAAATAAGTATCAAGTTTGTTATAGCTTATTAAATCTGAATACAATGGAAATTTAATTGGGTTCATAAATTTAATCCTATTGGGTTGAGTTGGTAATAGGTTCATATAGTTTGGAAAAAAATTAAACAGTAACTTTTTGTCATTCGATAAAATTGCTTTCACATTTGGTAAAATAACTTGGGAATATTCTAATCTTCTACCATGAACATCATTAGTAAATTCATTTGTCAACTCCAATTGAATAGAATTTGGTTTGTAATTATTTTCAACATAGTTCAAAAGTTGATCGACTTTTAAGTTTAATTCAGGATTAATCCTATCAAAGAAAAATAAATATGGAATATTCATTAATGTATTAGTATAAATCATTTCAGCTAATGGGTTTCTTTGCTCAGGAAATTCCTTGTTAATGTCAATAACAATTTCGAAAAATGTTTTAAATATTGAAATGAGTTCATCTGTATTAATCATTGGTGATAATAGAGAAGTGAACCTTAGTAACAATTTTATTCTATTCCAAGCGCCCGTCTCATTTGAAACGTATTTAAAATTTGGATTCACAACTTCTCTTAACCATCTTTGAAATTCATTCAAACAATGATTGAAAATAGTTTTACCAGCGTTGGGATTTTTCTTATTGACAACTAGTATAATTAAAGCAATTGCATGTTGTTTGTGTGGTTGCTCAAAGACAATTGCTTTTAAAGTGTCCATAAGAGCATCGTTAAAATAAGAACTATGATCTAATTCATGAACAATGGCTTCACTAATAAAATGGATATCATCTTCAAAAATGTTAACAGATTCTCCAATAGTACATATATCGGGCATCAAACTTAAACAAAGTTGAATGGATGAATCTAATCTAAATTTTCTGTATCCTTTATTTTATCTCCTTTAAGAGAATTCAAAACATTGCCTGTAACAAGTATATTTTTTTCGTAACTTCTGCCATATCTGAAATGTTTTTCTTTTGTTTTATTGTACTATATTAAAATCAAATCTTCATAATTTCTGAAAAAAAGATAAGTCAAAAAGAGTGTTACTTACAAATATAATATAACTAATATAATCAAAAATCAGATCGGAATACCTTCTTTTATAGATTTATTATATCTATCTTATCCAAAATTGTATTGTTTTTATTATTTATTTTTGTGTCGTCCATTTTTAACTTCGCTTTGTTGAAATGACAGAAACTATTTAATTTGACGTGAACACGGTAATTAGTAAACACGATGAACTGGGTTCACATAAACTTATTTCAATAATCAACATAAAATTATTAATTATTACAGATTAATTTTTGTATTTATGAAAAAAAAAAATAACTACCATATTTTAAGCTGCATTTTCAAGAGTACTAATTTTATTCTTCAATCTCTCTATTTCAGCTACTAATTCGAGAGTACTAGGCTGAACACCATTTTCACGTAATAAAACCTGCTCTTCTGCAATGTGTCTTTTCATTCTTTCTTCAGTTAGCATTTGAATTAATTCAACTATTTTTTCTGATTTTTTGCGTAATTCAATTTGGAAATCGCTAATCGCTAATGGTTTTTTATCTCGAGTTGGTTTATTCAGTTCAATATCTGCCAATCTCTGTTCTAAATTGTTTTCTCGTTCAATAGACTCAGCTAATTCTCCGGATAAAAGTTTTAAATCCTTTATCATTTCTTTGCCTTCGTTCAATATTTGCAATTGTTCATTAGTTATAGTAATTGTTTTAAAAGGATTTACCGAAACTGTATTATCAGAAGTTGTAAAAACTGGTTCATACTTTTTGGCTATCGTATTATCAAAATCAAATTCATTACTAACTATATCCTTTTTATCATAAAAGTTTTGCTCCTGACTTGTGTCATACGAATCCTTGGACTGAGTTACCTCATCTGCTAATTTTCCTTCGGTGAATCCTTCAATATTGCTACAATATACGGAACTCCTTTTTTGATCCGAACTAGATATTCTGCTTAATGAATTCTTGCTTTTACTGAATAGTGATTTCTTACTATTTGAAAACTCTAAACTGCTTTGCATTGAAGAGGCACCATCACCATTCATAACGGACTCAGATTTTGGTGCTTCTACTGGTGGTTGAGCTTGTGTGATCGAGGTTTCATTATTTATAACATTTTCTTTATATGTTTCAAGCGCGGGACTCTCTATTACTTTCTCATTAACACTATCTAACCTTACCTCGTTACTTTTTGAATTCAATTTTTCATTTGATAATTTTAATTCATTTAATTCTCTTTCTTTCTGTAGTAGCATTTTTTCTTTTTCCTCTAACTCTAGTTCCAATAATTTCCTCTCTCTTTCTTCCAAATCTCTTTGTTTTTGTAATAGATCATCTTCCTGTTGTTTCTTCGATAAATGAAGAACTTGCAACCCTCCAGAGATTCCTCGTGTATCTTTAAGATTTTGATGAGAAGTAGAAGTAGAAATGAATGAGGCATTGCTATTTTCTCGATAATTATTTTGTGATGTCATGAAGTCATTAGAATTCAAGTTTTGTTGTTGGTTTGGTAACATTTGAGGACTCATTCTCTCATTCATTAAGAATTGTTGTTGCTGAAATTGATTACGATTATTGGTTAAAGACATAGCCCGTGGGTTTAAATTAGGTTGACCCTGCTGAGTTGGGGTGATGTTTTTGTTACCTGCATTGAAGTCTGCTTGAAGTCTCCTTTGATTTATATTACTATTTAACATTGATTGTGCTTTATAGACTTGATTATTATTCATGTTTCCTGCATTTTGTAATGACATTGTCCTTGGTTGCTGCTGTTGCTGCTGCTGTTGCTGCCTGTTTATTGCATTTAGGGCAGTTTTCTTTTGCGCAGTCTGATATTTTCTGTACTCTGTATTACTCATATTTTCATGATGTTTTCCTGTTATCAGTGTTGGAATCATTGGTGTCGAGTCCGTACTGTGGTTGAACTTATTGTTAAAAACGGTTGAGCCAATATCAGTAAAACTCAACTCTGCGTCTGAAGTTGCATTGATTTCAATATCATCGTCATTGTCATCATCAAATCCTCCACTTGATTTGCTCTTACCAAAACTTTTCTTGCCCTTAAAAATTTTTGTCAATGTGTTTTGATTAATACTATGAGACTTTTGTTTTTGTTTATTCTCGTATTCATTGTAATTGTTCACATCTTTGCTTGGTAATTTACGCATCTGACGCTGAGGGGAGTAGGTACGCTGAGGAGAGAACTGTTGCTGTTGCTGTTGGTGATACTGTTGAGGAAAGAACTGCTGTTGGTGATATTGATGCTGTTGCATACGTCGAGGTGAAAACTGTTGCTGTTGCTGAAATTGTTGCTGCTGAAATTGTTGATGCTGTTGAAACTCAGGAGACACATTTGGAGACGCTATGCGATTCTGCGAGTTATTATTAATGGGCGTCTCTTTAGTGATATCTATATCACCAATGTCATTACTCAGTAAATGTGACCTTAAATTGTATGTATTAGAATGTTGATTCATCTGCGTAGTTTCATTGAATTATTGTATTTTGTATAGTCTCAATTGGATCGACAGGAGAATTAATTTCTACTATATATGAATAATCTGAATGAAATTAAATTACTGTTAAACTAACTTCAGTTATGCTTTCGAAGAATACCCTTTTTGAATAAAGGGTGATTTATATATAGAATCTGAGAAAGCTTGTTTATTATAACCTCAATTCTTCAGTTATTATGTTCCTAAAGGTTCTGAAAAGTCATGTGATCTGCAAGTAACAGAGGAAGTAAGAAGAAGGTGAAAGAGAGTTGTGTATGTGTGTACGTCTGCGATCTGTGAAAGAGGTCTTTTATGGGCACTCGATCTTGCTGATATATCTCAGCAATGCTATATATTAAAGCTGATCTTACCAAAATGATGTTTCGTAAGCGGAGCTATGTGTATCGTAAGAGTTGAGGCATCGGAGAGAAAACCTGTGATTTGTTTGTGGAGTTTCCATTGGGAGAGTTGTTTCAGATGCGGCGGAAGAGTTAGACAGACATGGAACCAGTGTATTGTGCTATCCAGTTGCTAACCATCATAGAGTGTGGATCCGAAGACCCTAGCATTTATCAAAAGCTCGCAGGCAGCCATTCAGTAGTCACCACAGTTTGTCTCTGGTAACAACTCAGAGGGTCCGTGATGAAAAGAATGGTCAGCAAACGAGTTGGCAAGTGAGGTAGAAAACCACTAAACTGCTGGTCAATAGCCAAAGCTTCGTCTCATCAATGTAGTTGCTGTGCCAAGAGAAGACCATGCCCTAACCTTGCAAGGTTGGTAGTCGGGTAATGCGCCTGCGAAACTATTGGAACTCGATTAACTATGGTAAGCGCGAAAACATCGGAACGCGCGCTGCCCCGAGACCGCTGGCCCCTAGGCAGAGCCATCTAGAAGGAGACCGTTTAACCGCTAGGCAGAGGCTCGCGCGAGCCTCTGCCTAGCCGCAACCAACTGCACCGGCTGGTTGCGGCTGCACCGGCCGCTTCCTGTCTAGACAACGAAAACAACAACGAACGGACGCAATTCGATGAGGTGAAACTTTTTTTTCTCAGAATCGACAAATGGCCATCGACAAAAAAATATTTCACTTTCTTTCATATATATATCAACACCTCTGTTCTGTTCTCTTTCATTAAAAGCAGCTGTTCAATTTGTATCGTGTGATTGTGCTACATTTTGCATATTTATTTTCTTAGTTATTTGATTAGTTGTTCTATTTAAAGAAAACCACCAACTAATTTATACAGCAATGGGTGCTTACAAGTATTTAGAAGAATTACAAAGAAAGAAACAATCTGATGTTCTAAGATTCCTACAAAGAATCAGAGTTTGGGAATACAGACAAAAGAATGTTATCCACAGAGCCACCAGACCATCTAGACCAGACAAGGCTAGAAGATTAGGTTACAAGGCCAAGCAAGGTTTCGTCATCTACAGAGTCAGAGTCAGAAGAGGTAACAGAAAGAGACCGGTCTCCAAGGGTGCTACTTACGGTAAGCCAACCAACGAAGGTGTTAACGAATTGAAATACCAAAGATCTCTAAGATCCACTGCTGAAGAAAGAGTTGGTCGTCGTGCTGCTAACTTGAGAGTTCTAAACTCTTACTGGGTCAACCAAGATTCTACTTACAAGTACTTTGAAGTCATCTTAATCGACCCACAACACAAGGCCATCAGAAGAGATGCCAGATACAACTGGATCTGTAACCCAGTTCACAAGCACCGTGAATCTAGAGGTTTGACTGCCACTGGTAAGAAATCTAGAGGTCTAAACAAGGGTCACAGATACCACAACACTCAAGCCGGTAGAAGAAAGACCTGGAAGAGACAAAACACTTTATCTCTATGGAGATACAGAAAATAGAGAGGTTAATTTATGCGATAGCGTTATTGAAAATATGTTAAATTTTTTACTAATTATATAATATAAATTTATTAGGTAACATTATATAAAGTAAATGTTTTATCATTTGCTGAAATATATATTAACTAAACCTTTTTTTTAAAAAGTTTGCAAAGAGAATTGGACTGATGGTTCTGTCATATGTACTTACGTAACCATTGAACGTAGTCTTAGGAGAATGACCATGTAGGGACATTGATCACGCCCAGATGCTATTATCCCACCAACAGCATTAGTCTTCTGGTGTGTAACATCCTGTCCTGCAACAAGCGCTACCATCCAAGCGCTCCTGACTTCTTTTGCGGTCCCTTTGAATCAATTGACTTCTTTCGTAATACAGTTGATGAAGTTAATTAAAGGTTCAATATTCTAGATTATATTGAAAGGAGGATTAATATTGAATTGTTAAACCTTGTTATTCAATTTGTTCGATTTGTTCAAGAAGTGAGCCCTGATAGTGTATGCAAACACTAAACAGAGTCTGGCATCGAGGTATGATGAAACCATGTAATTAGGATAACTATTGATTAATATTTGTGTATATATAAGTGTGTGGATTTAATCTTGTAACTGATTTAATCTTCTTATTCATACTACAACTCATATGATAAGAAGCTTGTACTAGTTAGTAATTTATCAAAATAAGAACATTATAAAAATAAAAATTAAAAGATATATAAAACGTATACTATGTTAGATCCTCGTAAGACTGCTATTTTATCGGTTTACGACAAGACTGGTTTGTTAGATTTAGCCAAGGGATTGGTTGCCAATAATGTTAGAATCCTGGCTTCAGGTGGTACTGCAAATTTAATTCGTGAAGCTGGGTTCCCTGTCGAAGATGTTTCTGCAGTTACGCATGCCCCAGAAATGCTAGGAGGTAGGGTTAAAACTTTGCATCCTGCTGTTCATGGTGGTATCTTAGCAAGAAACTTGGAGAGTGATGAAGATGATTTGAAGAAGCAAAACATTGAGAAAATTGACTTTGTTGTTTGTAATTTGTATCCTTTTAAGGAGACTGTAGGTAAAATCGGTGTAACAATCGCTGAAGCTGTCGAGGAGATTGACATTGGTGGTGTTACTCTATTACGTGCTGCGGCTAAGAACCATTCAAGAGTCACTATTTTATCAGATCCAAATGATTACGCTTTATTCTTGAAAGATTTGTCAGAAGATGGCCAAATTTCTCAAGATCTAAGAAATACCTTGGCTTTAAAAGCTTTTGAACACACTGCTGACTATGATGCTGCTATTTCAGATTTTTTCAGAAAACAATATGCTGAAGGGACGTCACAGTTACCACTACGTTATGGTGCCAACCCACATCAAAAACCTGCCCAAGCGTTTGTCACTGAAGGTAAGTTACCTTTCAGGGTTCTATGTGGTAACCCAGGTTATATCAATTTATTAGATGCTTTAAATTCATGGCCACTGGTCAAAGAATTATCTGCTTCTTTAAACTTACCAGCAGCTGCATCATTTAAACATGTCTCCCCAGCCGGTGTAGCTGTTGGCTTACCATTATCTGACGTTGAAAAGCAAATTTATTTTGTTAACAACATCGAAAATTTGTCTCCACTAGCTTGTGCTTATGCAAGAGCTCGTGGTGCTGATAGAATGTCATCTTTCGGTGACTGGATTGCTCTTTCAAACATCGTTGATGTGGCCACTGCAAAAATTATTTCTACTGAAGTGTCAGATGGTGTTATTGCTCCTGGTTATGAGCCAGAAGCTTTGGAAATCCTGAAGAAAAAGAAAGGTGGTAAGTACTGTGTACTCCAAATCGATCCAAACTATGAAGCTGACTTAATGGAAACTAGATCTGTTTATGGTGTCAATTTACAACAAAAAAGAAATGATGCCATTATAAATAAGTCGTCCTTTAAGGAAATTGTTTCGGCAAATAGAGAATTAACTGACCAAGGTGTCATTGATTTAACAGTTGCTACTATTTCCTTGAAGTATACACAATCTAACTCTGTATGTTACGCTAAAAATGGCATGGTTATTGGTTTGGGTGCTGGACAACAATCAAGAATACATTGCACAAGATTAGCTGGTGACAAAGCTGATAACTGGTGGTTGAGACATCACCCAAGAGTTCTAGCCTTTGAATGGGCTAAAGGTGTGAAAAAACCAGAAAAATCAAATGCTATCGATTTATTCGTTACAGGTCAAATTCCAACTGACGAACCAGAAAAATCAGAATATGAATCTAAATTTGTTACGATACCAACTCCATTAACCTCAGAAGAAAGAAAAGAATGGATTTCCAAACTAAATGACGTTGCATTATCGTCTGACGCCTTCTTCCCATTCCCTGATAACGTATACAGGGCTGTCAGATCTGGTGTCAAATTTATTGCTGCACCAGCAGGATCTGTAATGGATAAAGAAGTATTTAAGGCATCTGACTCCTTCAATTTAGTATATGTTGAAAACTCTATTCGTTTATTCCACCATTAGACAAGTCCATAATTGAATTAGATATATCACGATTGCAAAAAGCAATAACCTCCCCTTATATAGTTTACAAAAAGATCATTTCTCTTTCAGAAATTTTGTGCGCAATCCAGTTCTCAAGACATTGAAGACTACCTGCTTTTATGTAATTTAACATAAACGGTTCCCTCAACAATATACATATGAATCTATAACTATAAACAATTGAAAATATTGATAAAAATGTTTGCAGTATGGTTTTACCCAAGTGATAATAGACCAAACTAGGATCTTCACAGTGTTCAGGAATATACTGCTATAGAACGACAACTAAGACGGTCGAGCTCAATCCAAAAGCCCCCTTTCTTACACGAGTGCAAAAAAACAACAACTGGAGAACTCAAAACCGTGCATTCTACTTACTCTAAATACTCGTTGACGGGGCTGCTTCTGTCTCATCCATATATAAAATGGCAACAACCAAGAATTTCAACATCAACGACTCAGACCCCAGATCTTGCGACCCAGAGGAGATGTATAACACTGAAATAAAGACCTTGGTTCCTTGAGACTCTGCCTCTCGAGCGCCAAATTGCCAGTGCGGTGATAAGGAAGTTAAGTAACAATAACAGGGAAACAGACGTGAAAGGTCCCAAAGGAGCATCACAGTCCCCCTTCCTTGTATTACCACAAAGGCACGAGTTTATGCTTGGTGTCTTTTAAAGGAAAATAAGAAGAATTTTAACTTATAACAAAGAATAAATAAATATAGTAAATTTGAAAGTTATAACAAACGTATTAAAAAGTAGAATATTTGCTTCTCTTTTATACTTTTTGCAAATTTTAATTTTTTGAAAAAAATTTTTAAAGATCGGCTACCCGGCTTGTATTAGACTAGATCGTATTTCCTTTGCCACAAGGGCAAGTTATCGAGAACAAGGTGACCTTTTGTGTTAATTCAACAATTATTATAATATTTGTAATTAAATATGTATATGTATGTATGCTTATTTGGTATGACATGGTGAAGTTATGTTCTGTTGAGCTTGCTGTATCCGTGGACTTCACTTCTGCAGCAGATGCAAGTATTGAAACCTCTTAGGCCAAGTGATATTCTGCAGTCCTCACAGAGTGCAAAACATCTACAAGGCCAAACCACTATATTTCTGTCGTTTGTTTTACAAACAACACATAGTACTTCGATGCTGTCGTTATCATTTTCGTTTGTGTTGGGTGTTATTGATGATTTTCTAGAGTCCAAAGAATTTTTGAAATTAATATCTTGAAGAACATTTTCTGGGTTGAGTTTGCTGTATTCTGATCTTGTCAGTCTTTTATTCACTCTCATTTGATATTGAAACAAATTCCACATAGATAACATCCAGCTCTTACCTTCCTTCGTATTTATTGGTTCTTTCGACAAAATTATTTCTACCAATTCATCCTTCACAGAAGATTTATCAGCGTCGTCAGTATAATCCTCTAGTTCATCAATAGTTTCTAGATTATCACTATCATGTTCTTGCAGCCCTTCATACCCCATATAATAATCATCGCTAGAACTGTAATCTACATCACTTTCTTCGTCTTCATTGGCGCCTGCCGCAGGGATGTAATCTTCTGATAGATCTTCTGAAGGTAGAAGCAAGACATCACCTATGTTTTCTTCATCTTGAAATTCACGGTTTAGATCGGACGTTTTGGTATCAGAAGGCCGTATTGCTGACAAGAAACTGGCATAGTTTTTATTTGTAACGTAATCGTGAAAATTTAACTTTTTACCAGGTCGTGGATCATGTTCTATTACTTCAATGTGCGTGTGTTTAAATATTTTAGTGAAGTGCCATATCAAAGATATAAACCCAGGAAAGAGAGCAACTATCACACTGAATTTTTCTTTAATACTTGATTTGTGATCGGGTTTACCATAATTATCCAATGTATTGAATCCTTCATCAATTGAAGCATTCGATATGTTGTTATTTCTACTTCCCGATACAACTTGATTCAAAGAGGCAATTTTTTGTAGTTTATTATTATATCCGCTAATAATGAAAGAATGGTGTATTCTAGATGGTACATTTAAACTTGGAAACTCTTTTTGAATACCGAAATTAATAGAGTCAACGTCTTTACACAATAACAATGCAAATTTGTTAATCACAACTGAAAACTCTTGTTCACCTGTACAATGTAAATGGCTCCACCAGTTGTTCATGAAAGAATAATACTGTAATTCTTTTGTGTCTCTTGAACTATTTCCAAAAAAATCTTTCCTTACTAAACACGATAATAAGTAACATAGCACCGATATTGCTACTATTAGAATAGAGAATATTTTCGGAAAATGTCTAAAATATGTTGTTAGCGGGAAGTATATGATATCACCAGTCATCATTGAACAGAATAAGTACGTCAAGAAGATAACATTAACAACTGTACTTGCTAATAACCTATAGTGCTTAATATTAAACATCTCTACCACATGTATTATAATTCTTCCCACCATTGCCATTAAACAGTCTGATATTGTATGTAATCTTAAGATTGACTCAGTAGAAAATGTATTATCATTAATTGGTGTTAGATTTGAAAAGTGAGAGTAATGTCTGCTCATTATATAAAATTGAATAGACAGTTCAAAAATGGTATAGTCACTTTCTTCCATTGGTTTCGAATTTGATGTAATTGTAATGAACGTCTCTATGCAATGTGACCATGAAAACAGAGAAAACAATCTTACCAAAAATGGTTCTAAACCAATTTTCTCCATATACGAGGAATCATTGATTGGGATGATATCCACCTCAACAAGACCTTGCAATATGATAAACACGGAAGGAATCAAAGCAGAAAGATGCATAAGAAAGGTGGACCATAATGGTAATTTCCTCCATTGACCTACCCTATTATTAGCATTATTAGCATTGTTTAAAATTGTACTATTAGTCAAAGAAGACATTTGAATCAGTCTATTCAGCAGTATTGCGGTGACAAAACATAGTATAGCATAGGAACTAAAAAAATAACCTATTATATCAATAAACAACGAATAATTTTGATAGAAACTCGGATCATCGTCTGGAGTTGTCTGTCCAATTGATTGATGGTATTGTAACTTGGTAGCATCAGAGAATGACAAACCAATCCTATAAGGTAAATTAATCAGATTTGTCCATGTATCGTTTCCTGCAACGAGATATTGATTTGATCTATTCAAATACGTCAGTGTATCGAGAATATCGGAAGAATTAGACATTTACCCAAACAATTCTAAGTTTTTTTTGTATTAGCCGCTGTCCAATTATTTTACTAAGTACCAGTTAACTCCAAACTGTAATCACTAAATGAAGTCTCAGGGGATCAGTATCAAACGTCTAGTATAATCCTACAGCAAAATCTATACTTGTCACTCTTCCTTGAAAATCGAGCAACATGTATATATATCAAGTTATGTTCTTATAAGTAACTGATTATTAGTAGAATAATCATTTAAATTCTTGCTCTTATATAGTATGATAAAGGCGCTTAAAAGATTTAAACGAACCCTTTTTTTGTTGAGAAACAATGGACGGCCGGGCAACTAACCAAAGTGGGGGTAACCTGCACTCTAAGACACGATGGCCATGAACAACCGTCTATCTATCCATCATATACAAGAGTTGTTGAAGTGAGGTCTACCACGTATCAATTATTAAAAAAAGTAATGGATTGTAGAGAGGCATTGACATATACGATGACCAATTGGTAACTTGCAACGGTTATTGACGGTGACACACCTTTTAGCTGTAAGAGTTGCATACATACAGGTGCATTCTACCCTCTTCTAAGTACCAAATCAGGTCCGGGTAGCGATGCAACAACATTCAGCAATTTAATGACCAATACGTAAGAGCACAGCCAAGCCGTTTCAATTTAACCATCAGAAGAGTCATAAACTTATGGTTCATGGTAGATGAGATTTGTAGTATACATATAAATATACAAATACAACGTTGTGTGACTTCTTCTCTTACTGTAGTTATTTCAATTCTTTACACTCGAAAACCCAGGATAGTATACAATTATTGTTACAACAATGTTCGAAGATATTCCTCTTTTACCTGCTGATGCTTTATTCGGTATTAAGCAAAGATACGGTCAGGATGATAGAGCCTTGAAAGTTGATCTTGGTATTGGTGCCTATAGGGATAATGAAGGTAAACCATGGGTTTTACCATCTGTTAGAAAAGCTGAGAAATTGATTCATGAAGATCCAGAATTTAATCATGAATATTTGGGTATTACTGGTTTGAAATCATTGACCGATGGTGCTGCAAAAGTTATTCTTGGGGAAGATTCTGCTGCTCTGAAGGAGGATAGGGTAGTTTCTATTCAATCATTGTCTGGTACTGGTGCTTTACATGTTTCTGCTAAGTTTTTTTCAAAGTTCTGGCCATCCAAGAAAGTTTACTTGTCAAACCCTACGTGGGCTAACCATAAGACTATTTACGAGGTCCAAGGGCTAACAACATCAGTCTATTCTTACTGGGATGCGGCCAGCAAGACTTTGTGCATCGATGGGTTTGTTAATGCCATCAAGAGCGCCGACGAAGGTTCTATTTTCGTTCTACACGCTTGTGCACATAACCCTACTGGTCTTGACCCTACTAAGGAACAATGGGTGAAAGTCATCGACGCATTACGCGAAGGTAAACACATAGCTCTGTTCGACTCGGCATACCAAGGTTTTGCCTCCGGTGACTTAGCTAATGACGCTTACTCCGTTAGATTAGGTGTTGAGAAATTGAGTGAAGAACTTCCAATCTTTATTTGCCAATCGTTTGCTAAGAACGTGGGTATGTATGGTGAAAGAGTCGGATGTTTCCACATCGTTCTACCTTTAAAAGAAACTTCAAAGACACTGGAAGAGACAAAAGCTGCCATCTCATCTCAATTGGCAAGAATCATTAGAAGTGAGGTCTCCAACCCTCCTTCCTACGGTGCCAAAATTGTAGCAAAGATCTTGAACAACACTGAACTGACTCAACAATGGCATGAAGATATGGTAACCATGTCGTCCAGAATCAACGAGATGAGAGAACAATTGAAAAATCACCTAACATCATTGGGGACCCCGGGGACTTGGAATCACATAACCGAACAAACCGGTATGTTCTCCTTCACAGGGTTGACAAAAGAAATGGTAGCAAGACTAGAGACAAACTATGGTATCTATATGGTGCCAAACGGTAGAGCATCCATCGCAGGGTTAAACACCGGCAACGTCAAGTACGTTGCCACCTCAATTGATGAAACAGTACGCCAGTTCTCCACTTAGTTCCATGTCTACTCATACTCATACCCATACACTCATATATACATATCTAGGTACATACTGCATGTAGTTAAGCCATACATCTGTTATTGTAACCACTCCGTCACTTGGCATATGTGCCATCTGGCATTTACCCGTCTTTCCGTTTTTCGGATATCGCCCTTAGATTTCACCGTTCGGTCATTACAGTCATTGTTATTGGTCATACCACTAAGAACAAGTCTAGTCACCATTGGAAAGTGATCCTTTCCAATGAACCAATCTCTTGCAACACATTCTTACAATTAATATGCCATAACTTGAAATACACACACCATATATTTATATATAGGTGACTGCTTATCTGGGTTCTGTTTTTACTCTACATATCGTTCCTCTATTGTTATCTTGAGTCAAGAGACAGACACTCTCAGAGTATATTATATCAGAAAAGAAATATCATTATCGCAACCAATATGTTTAAACTAGGTTTGAATAAGTCTGCTAATTTCATGCTACTTAAAAACACAGCTGCTTCTAAGAGTCTGTTTTTGAATAGATCAATTGTAAACAAGAGACTGTTTTCGATTTCGAAATCAGCAAGAAACAAAATCACAACTCAAGCTGAAGATACTTTATTATCAAAACAAAGAGGCAATAGACCTATTTCACCACATCTGACGATTTACCAACCTCAGTTGACTTGGTACTTATCTTCTTTACATCGTCTAACCGCTGTTTTCTTAGGGGCAACCTTCTATGTGGTTACTATTTCATTTGGTTTGTCTGCTTTGTTAGGTTTAGGTTTAACTGCTGACAATTTATCGAATTGGTACCATAACAAGTTTTCCCCGACTTCACAGTCTGTGATCAAGGCTCTATATAGTTACATGTTTGCATTGCAATTCACATTATCTGTTAGACATTTCGTTTGGGACATGGGTAAAGAATTGAGCTTGAAAGGTGTTTACAGAACAGGTTACGGCGCCCTAGCCCTTTCTGCCGTACTAGGTACTTACCTATGGTGGTAATGAACCATACTAGATGCATACAGAACTAGTTCAATGTGATCTTTTGGAACAAAACTCAACAAAAAAAACTAGAGATTCGCCATGGTTGGCAATCGTCTATTTTTTTGTTGCGTTTGTTTTTCACGATTCAAAATGCATACATGCTCAATTAAAATAATATTTATATGTTAAATAGTTACATGATCTTATTTATTCTTATTTATTCTACAACCCACTCCCTCGTCTTCTTCCCTTCTCAACAGAATACGTGCTTTCATTTGAAAGCATCTAACGTCTTCGTTATTCATAGTGTGTCTCTGTCATCTATGACCTTAAATTTAAACCGTGCAGTCACGTGCCCATTTTCAAATGCTTGTTCGAAGAACTTTTAGAAAATTTTATCCATCAAATTATAATAATTTGATGGATAAAACAGTTAAAATTGTTAATTAATTCAAAGATTCTGATGTTCATCAGAGTAGATTCAACACATTGATTCAGTACAGCGGAGGACTGCTGCTTTGGGGAATTGTTTTACATTAAAAAAACACGACGAATAAGGGTAGCTTCTGGTCTAGTAAAAAGGTCGATTGACATACATTTGATTTCTGAGATATACAATGGCATATTATAATAAAGGTAGTAATAGTAACTACAATAATAAGAATTTTAAAAGACCTGGGAGTCAGAATAATAAGAATAATAGTAACAGTAATAATAGTCATGCAAAAAAACTGAAAATAGGCAACGATATAAATGACAAAGACTTAAATGGCAAGAACAATCGATACGATAGCAATAGATCTGCTGTGAACGGGATACAATCTGTGGATAATAGTAGGTACCAGAGGTCGAGGTACAGTGGAAGCACAGCGACAGTTAGGAAAAGTACAGCCAGTTCTGTAGTGCAAGAGAAAAAGAACAAAACGTTAGATTTGCCAAAGGGACCTAAGTCTACTTTAACATCAAGATATAATGCAAACATCTCTAAACCTGTGAATAAAGTGAAAGTATTACCTACAACGTTTATTAATGAAAAAAGAACAGAGTCAGTTTATGAAAAATTGGTACAAGTAGGTGAAGGTACCTATGGCAAAGTTTATAAAGCCAAAAATTTAGTTACCAATAAATTAGTTGCATTGAAAAAGTTAAGATTAGAGTCTGAGAGAGAAGGCTTTCCAATTACTTCAATCAGAGAAATTAAAATACTACAATCTTTACAACATAAAAATATTTCTACTTTAAATGAAATTATGATCGAACAACAAAAAATAGTATACATGATATTTGAATACGCCGATAATGACTTAAGTGGGTTGTTAATGAATAATAAAATTAGCATTAATGTTGGACAATGTAAAGATATATTTATGCAGTTACTGAAAGGTGTTCAATATTTACATGACCATAATATTCTGCATAGAGATATAAAAGGTTCCAACATCTTAGTGGATAATAAAGGTAGATTAAAAATTACAGATTTTGGGTTAGCAAGAAAGATGAAACAAAAAGCATCCACCACTGCTTTCTTACATGATTATACTAATCGAGTTATTACTTTATGGTATCGACCTCCAGAATTATTGATGGGTACTACTAATTACTCTACAGAGGTTGATATGTGGGGATGTGGATGCCTTTTAGTCGAATTATTTAACAAAACAGCAATTTTTCAAGGGACTAATGAGATTCAACAACTAGAAGCCATCTTCAAAATATTAGGAACGCCAACTATACACAATTTCCCTAATATTTTTGAAATGCCTTGGTTTTTTATGACTATTCCACAGCAAACAACAATTTATGAAAATCATTTCGATGAAAAGTTCTCTTCGATTCTTCCTTCTGTAGCATGCATTGATCTAGCAAAAAGTCTACTGAATTATAATCAAAGTGAGAGATTTACTGCCTCCAAGGCATTGGAAAGTGAATTTTTCAAAGAAACACCCATTGCAGAACCTCTAATACTAGAGAATCACCAAGGTTATCATGAATATGAGGTTAAACTTGCCCGTAAGCAAAAAAGAGAACAATTAAATAAACAATCTCATCAAGATAAACAAAAATTAGCATCTGTCTCTTCTTCAACATCTTTGTCATCTTTAAATTTGTCGTCAATGTCTAACAAATAGTTGACGAGATCATGAATGAGGAAGTGCACAACAATTATCATAGTTATTGTAACTAGCGTGGTTAGTAATAAGAATAATCAATGATTACAGTATTCGTATTAATTTCTTTCAGACACTGTTATCAATATAATTTATATAACTTCATAAAATATAAATAAAATCAATTAATGCATTTAGAATAACCATTGATCTGTCATTATAATATTATATATTTATACGTACATATTGTTACAATACCGTTATTATGTAGTTAGCCTAAATAAATAACAATAATTAAAGAAGCACAAAAACATAACCAGTGCTAATGTGAAATGTAATTAATGATTAATTACTTGCTATCACCACTATTTTCGTTAACCCCATTGTTCTCATTATCCATTGTTTCACTCGTTGTAATCTCATTAGCATCATTAGCAGCACGAGTGGACGCATTTGATGTCACTTTATCTTGGAAATATAAATCACTTCCCATCAACCAACTGGCATGCAACTTACCTAGTTGATTTATTATATTAGTATTGCATTGTTTAGACATAGTATCAAGATGCTGTGTAGCTTCCTCCAAATTATCTTGCAATTGTGATAATTGTTCCGCTAATCTGCTATATTGTCTCTGTTTGGTATCGTTCATTTTTACTCAAAAAGACTGTTAAATTAGATATGCAGCTCAATAATAACTTATCAATTTAAACTATTATTTTAATTCAATCGCTGTTCTATAAATATTACATTAAAATAAACTTTTAAATCTAATCTAATTGTTATAATGAATATCAATTGTCGTGTTTTTTAATAGAGCTTTTATTATGCGGGAGATGACTTTTTATGTAAACATTAGAAACAACAATATAAAATTTAAAAGGAACTTGATCTACTTTCTATTGTATATACTTTTGGTGTTGATTATAGTTACTTATTCCTTATTTAAAACTTAAATTGTAACGGTGGAAGTGCATCTACTTGGAATTTCATTCGAGCATAAGTTTGTTATATTACAATAACAGAGTACCATGTCTAATAATGAGATGTTGGAAAATCCAACAGAATTGCTAAAAAACTTACAGGAGTTGTTCTTAGTTGAGCACGATGTTAAATCATTGGAAAAGATTGATACCAGTATCAATAGATTGACAGAATTAACAAAAGAAAAATTAAATTCAAACCATATTGAAATTTCTAAGCAAACTAGCGTCTTGGATAAAGGTAACATAGATATTTCTGCTTTAAGAGATCAATTGGAAAGAGCGCAAGATGAGTCTGACCAATATAAGTCTGCCAATGCAATGGAAACTAAAATACAGGAACTAGAACGATTAGAAGCTGAGGTAAAGAGAATACGAGAAGATCTTAATGAAAAAGTGTCGACTTTGGTGAAATTAGACAAAGAGATAGCAAATGAAGTCAATTTTGATGATAAAAGTTCTATGAATTCAGATGACCCAATAACAAAGGCTAATATTCTAAAATTGAAGCTCTATAGATCAATGGGGGTTATTGTAGACTCCGTAAACAATCAAATACTTATAAATCAAGAAAATGGTGAAATTGATATTTTGCCAATAGAAAATGAGTACAGTGACTATTTTGTTACTAAACATATTTGGAGTAAAATTAAAAACAGAAAATAATGAATACTAGTTATATTATATGGATCTTCTAAACATGTAACTGCATATTATAAAATATATGAGCACTTGAATATATTTTAGTTTGTAATATTATCCCCTTATTTAAAGAATTAACTATAGTCGCCAATTGGTGCTTATACGTACCAATTTACATTTATATATGTCATTAAGAAAAACACACTTCTTTTTTTATTGGAGTACGTCAATATCTTTCTATTTTATACTAAGTCAGTTTTACTTAAAACAAATCTAATAATTCTTGAGTGTTCGAAGACGTTTCCTGATCATGATTATCTTTCTTGTGAATATCTAAATCGTAAATTCCTTGCTCAATTGCACTTCCATCAGCATTTGAATTAGTATTATTACCAAAGTTAAAAAGATCATCTAAATCGTCTAATGCGCTGGAATTCTGTATTGGATTGGAGTTATTTGAACTGTAATTATCGTCATTGTCGTTGTCATCGAAATCCAATAAGACCTCATCATTCATGTTGTATGCAAGTTCGTTTTTGGCTATATCCTTTAATTCGTCTAAATGTTTACCCCTGATGACTCTCTGGTGTTGCGCATATTTATTTTTATTGTCTACTTGTGGTTTTAGGGTTATGGAACTAATTGTAGAAAGTTCTCTCAACAATTTTTCCAAAACATCTGGAGATAATTTATCCAACGTGCTAGCAATTTGTGGTAAGTTCATGGAACATAATTGTTTAACTAGTCCTTCAACATTAGGCATTGATAGACATCTCCAATACATCATAGCCAAATCTCTAACATCAATCTCATTTGTTTGATTTGTAGCCAATTCTAAAATGTTTTGTAGTATAGATCCTGGTAATTGCGAGTGCAATCTCACGATAGTCATCAATATCGATGTTTGTGTCAAAGGTTCCTCATGGACAAAATTGTCTACAAATATGCTAATTTTTTCTGTCAAAGAAGGAAATTTAATTGGGTACTGTCCAAGTAGCCATATATAGTTACATTTTGCATCGTCTCTTTGTAACATTGAATCTGGATCGGACCAAGCATTTAAGATAGCACATACACTAGTGATCATTTCATCATTAGTAGAACAATGTCTCAATAAATCACACATTGCTGAACAACACTCATCTTTGTAACTTTCTTGCCGTTCTTGAAAGTCAATTAAAATATCTAGCACTTTACTAACAAAAGTTTCATGTGAATATTTAATCCCTAACTGAGATAAAGCTTGAATTGAGCGTGACACGAATTCAGGTTCAAATTCCATGGTATATTCCTTTAGCTCGGATAATAGTAACTGACATTGCTTCGTATTTGCAGGATCAACTAATCTAACCATAATCTCGATCTTCTCTAATTTTACATACAGAGGATCATTGAATTTAACGTAGAATATTCTCAACTCTTTTGAAAGTAGTTCCGGATATTTTTCTAAGATAATTCTTATATTTTTCAATGCAATATATTGTAATTCCGGTGGTGTAGACATCAACGAAACTAAAGCAGATGTCATTTTCTTCATAATTACAGAATTGCTGGATTGTGGTTGTGTTAATTCTAAGTTTCTTATGATGACCTTTATTGTTGATAATACTACTGCAGGGTTAACATGTTGTAAATGAGCTGTAACTCTGTCTATAATTTGTTGGGCCTCTATAGAGTCCTTTGCCTGGTATTCTGTTAATGCTGTCAAAATTGTAATTCTTGCCCACTCGGTGCATTCATTCAATGCCAATAAATATTGGTTGACATGTGAGCTAATTAAATCAAGCAGTAACACTGCATCTGGATCCATTACGCTAATTTCAGTCAATGCAGCAGTAGCATTCGCTACCACCATAGGATTTGAGTCATCTAATGCGGCAATTAAATCATCCAACACACCAATTTCAACACATAATTCTTTATTCAACTGAAATAATTTGGCAATACAAATGACAGCTGTCTTTCTCACATAAGGATTATCATCTTGTAAAGTTCGACGCAGCGGTATTTCGATATATTCTAAAATCTTGTCCACTCTGATCATACACATTGTTCTTATGGCCATGCAACGTATCAATGGATTTGGGTCTTGTGCATCAGTAACAAAAGTGTTAACAACTAAAATACATAATTCTGGATGAGTTTCTGCATAATTCATGACATATAAATAGACTAACTTCTTTTGTTCAACATCATTTGTGGCAATATTCTTCACAACATCTGGAAATAATGAAGAAACATCTTTCCCCAGAGTCATTTGCTGGATAGTCTTTTTGATAGCATCCTTACGAGTCTGTGGATATTGGGACACTAAACCAGTTCTCAGTTCACCAAGCTCCCCCTTTTCAGAAATGCGCGGAGCAACTCTGATCGAGTCCTTGATGAACTTCTTAATTCGTTTATCTAATGGAGGCATTGTCAATAGTGCTGTAATACCAACTCAATATGTTATCACCCTATCTATTCTTTTTTTTTTAGATTGTCCGTTTTGAAAACAATATACCTATGCAATTGAATCTTTATCAATAGAACTCCCAAACAACTTAAGTACTACAATTGACCTACTTTGGTTGATGGCAATGACCTTATATAAATGGGTTCCAGCATATTAATTTCTATCGATAATATAGTTATTTAATGATTCTTATTACTATTTCCATGGCCTGCCTATTATAAATTTAAAAACAAATGGCTTAACGGGACCAGACCGCCGGGTAACAAGATCACAGCATAGACGTCAGTGATATAAAGTGTCAGTAATTATGTTATTGGCGAGATGAAGGAAACAAGAGGCAGGCTAGTTTATGAAGTCGGCTAGAATTGGATATATTAGTAGGTGGGTTAATGAAACTTAACGGCCTTAGAGAGGCAAAAGGTTCCCATTTGAAAGTGTGATTAATTTAACTTAAAGAAGAAGTGAACTCTCTTCGGGGAGAACATGAATAGTGGAGGCATAGTGCAAGTTACAAGGTACAGTTTTCATATTTGCTATGTTTTTTAAAACCAACGGTGTATTGATAAGTTCGGTTGCTACTCATGAATCTGTATATCTGCAAACCTGAGTGCGGTTAAGCCAACACCAACAGAACATCTGCAATGAGAAACAGAGAATAGTTAAGATAAATTATTAATCGATATATATATAAGCAGTGTTATAGCAACAATGCCTACATCATCCGCTAAGTAGACAAAGTAAATGAAAACAGGACAGGTTGCAATTTTTGTCTACGTACATTTAAATACCGTAACCAAAATTCCAGTATAAAAAAAGATGCAGTAACAATCATCTCGATATGGTGCGCCAGATAGGACAGGTTATGACTAATGGCCATGTACAGGCTAGAATAGACAGTGCTCAGAAAAACGCAACCTTCTATCACCGGAGATGTATGTTATTGCTGAACCCAGTCAGACGTGTTGCTGTATCGGAAATAGTGAGTAACAAGTGTCATCGACTGGGATCCATACGTTCCTTCGTATCTATTTCAAACCAACACCACTTGGTCAATAAGCTTGTGATAACTTGGCCAAAGGAGAGTTCTTGGTGGCGGAAACAATGTCATTTCAACCACCTATGCTGGCGTTGAGCTCTAAGAATCCTATTTCCAATAACCATACTGGAAGAATAGTCTGCACTCTCGATTACTGTCACAGCACTTACTGTCACAGCAATTGCTGTCGTTTCGAAACCATAATATCCCAAGCGCTCTGTCACGAATCCAGTTGGGCAATTATCGTGTCTTTTTGTTGCAAAAGCTCAACTTTTTGGAATATTTTGTCGTTAAAAATAAATTGGCCAGTGTGGTGTGTGGGTGTTAAACTACACATTTTTCGAAAATAATGCAGTCACTCGGAAATGTGCTGACAGCTTCGCGCAAAAAGCTTCAAAACCCGGACACCATCGAAGAAACATCTGGTCCGGTTCATGATAATTTTGGTAGTAAGGACCATCGATGACCTAACTCTTACAGACAAATTATGGATTTTGTCAATTGTCAATTGAAAATGTTTTTCAATTGACAATTCCAATTGAATGAAGAATACTTATACAACTCTATATTTAACAGTTGGCTGTATATCTGTAAGTAACATCTCTTTACAATTTTGTTCACTATTTTTCTTTATGTAACGATCCAATAACCAGCTCCACATACATATAAAATCATGTCTACTGAAATTTTAGTTTTAAGAGGTACCTTAGAAGGTCACAACGGTTGGGTCACTTCCCTAGCCACCTCCGCTGGTCAACCAAACTTATTGGTCTCTGCTTCCAGAGATAAGACTTTGATCTCCTGGAAGTTAACTGGTGATGACCAACAATACGGTGTCCCAGTCAGATCTTTCAAGGGTCACAACCACATCGTTCAAGACTGTGCTTTAACTGCTGACGGTGCTTATGCTCTATCTGCTTCTTGGGATAAGACTTTAAGATTATGGAACGTTGCCACTGGTGAAACTTATCAAAGATTCACCGGTCACAAGTCCGATGTTATGTCTGTTGCCATTGACAGAAAGGCTTCCATGATCATTTCTGGTTCCAGAGATAAGACAATCAAAGTCTGGTCCATCAAGGGTGACTGTTTAGCCACTTTATTAGGTCACAACGACTGGGTTTCCCAAGTCAGAGTTGCTCCAAATGAGAAGCAAGAAGATGACAATGTCACTTTGATCTCTGCTGGTTCCGACAAAATGGTTAAGGTATGTTAAATTTTATTTTTTTATTGCTCTTTGATGTGAATTACTACAAGATGGATGATTTTAGTTTTACTAAGTTTTAAAATGTAATCGTCAATGAGGGTTATTATTTGATATTACATATGATGTATTCTTATATTTGCTACTTCGGAGAAGGTTTACCTTCAATGAGACATACTTATAATCACCAAGATCTCTGATGTACAAAATATCAATAATATCTTTTCTTTGATATCGGAACTAACATTAATGCAAAACTATTGAATCGAAGATCTTATATATTCATGAGTTAACTTGTAACAATTTTACTAACAATTATTATTCTAATAATAATCTTTATTATTATTAATATCTGATATTACTTTAGGCCTGGAACATCAACCAATTCCAAATCGAAGCTGATTTCGTTGGTCACAACAACTACATCAACTCTATCACTGCTTCTCCAGACGGAAGTTTAGTTGCTTCTGCTGGTAAGGATGGTGACATCATGTTATGGAACTTAAAGCAAAAGACTCCATTATACACCTTGAGTGCTCAAGATGAAGTTTTCGCTTTAGCTTTCTCTCCAAACAGATACTGGTTAACTGCTGCCACTGCTACTGGTATTAAGGTCTACTCTCTAGAAGACGAGGTCTTAATTGACGAATTGAAGCCAGAATTCACTGGTTACAACAAGGCTGCTGAACCACATGCTGTCTCTTTAACCTGGTCTGCTGATGGTCAAACCTTATTTGCTGGTTACACTGACAACATCATCAGAGTCTGGCAAGTCATGACCTCTAACTAAGTTTAGATGGCCCCTCATGTATAATTCCCGTAAATTATTAACTAATATCATATTCTATAAATCAATAAACAAAGTAAAATTTTAACTGACAATGTATAATTATATACACCATAAGAAATAAGGAAAAATAATACGAATTGGATGTGATATTCATAAGAATATACCATATTAACATACAATTATATACATGCAGTAAATAGACATTTATAGTATTATAAAATATTTACTGAGAGAGTTGTTTAATTATTTTCCTGGGTAATCTTCTGTTTAGCCTTATAAACTTTCTCTAATTCGCCGTCTGCCTCTTTGATTAATTCAAAGAAGTCTATCTCTTTTGCCATCCCAACAGAATCTTTCAATAGTCTTTCTGCTTTAGCCAAAGCACCTGAATGCAAATTCAACACTCCAAGACCGTATGTTGATAATGCAATCGCTTGGGATGCTGATGGATCAAGTTGCTCAGAAGCTTTGAACCTCAATTTATTATTTTTCTTAGCAAATTGTACAACACTGTCATAACATTCTGTAGCCATCTTTAAACACGTATCCCTACTTTTATTTAAAGTTCTTAAAGCGCTGATTACAGGCTTATCATTCTCTAATTGTTTGTCTGTTTTGATTTTTTCGTTTATATTGTAAATGTCAGCTTCATATTTCTCAGATTGCAAATATAACAATGAACCTAAGTTTGCTTGTGACAATAGAATTTGCCCTGGCGGCATGTCAGCCATTACCATCCACTCGACAGTCGTCATTTTGCAGCTCAATGCAGCTGATAAATCTTTAGAAGATAAACAATATGCTGTATACAAATCTCTTGCTGTAAAGTATTCCTCTTTGAATGGTTCCCACGCACTGCTATTTTTCTGCAGATCCAAAATCATGTAGCCCTCATCATTCAGTTTGATGTTGTCAGTATTGACAACTGGTTTGAATACCTTATCTTCTAAAACCTTGCCTTGTGAGGCCAATTTAATCCTTTCTTGTCTCTTCTCAAAGAATTTCTTTAATTCCTGCGATCTTGTTAAAATTTCTTCTTGAGCTAATAACAAATGAGCTAACAAATTCCTTTTACCTATAACTAAGTCCTTATTAGTTTCTAACGATTTAATTAAGACTCGCAAGTCTCTCCTAACCATATCTGGTCTCTTATCCACAGGGACCTTCCCAGGTTCGCTCAAGGCTTCATAATAACGATATAATAATTCATTGTAAAGTGTATTAGCTTCATCGTACATAGCCAATTTTTCGTACATTTCTGCTATTTTCAATTCAATACCTGTGTATTCATCACTTAGCGGATCCAATCCCTTTTTATTTGCTTCTTCAATAGCCTCAATATAATATTTAATTGCTTTCCCATAATTAAAATTCTCTTTATCGCTCTCTTCCCATAATCCCTTTCTCAATATCGAAGCCACTGATTTTGGGAATGTATTGTGTGGCCAATAGACATACCAAACGTAAAATGATAAAGCACCAAAACCAAGTAATGATAATACCCATTTCTGAATTCTTTGATTTTTCTGTAATTGGAGTTGTTGAAGCTGTTGTTGTTCTTGACTTAAACCTAACCTTGAGTTGGATATACTCCTGCCTACCCTCAAATACTTGTTAAATTGGGAACCTGGCCTTCTCATCATATTCGAGATGGCAAATTGTCTCCTTATCACACCTCTATAAGCTCCGGTTAACATGATTTCAATTTTACTTAACACTGGGAGTCGCCCTTTGAATTTTGTTCTTTCAAGTTATAACCAATATAACGACCACGAGTTTGCTTGAAAAGAATTTATATTCGTGGAATTCTAATAGTTTAGTCAACTGCTCCCACTAAGATGATTACAACACAACTATATAGTATCCTTTTCAAATGACTCTAATCGAATAAATGTCTTTATAATCGTTGTTATAACAAGGAAAACTATTTCTAAAAGAACGGAAGAGTCTAAAATTAAAAAAGGGCCCTTTATTGATCAGAAGAGGTTTAAATGAAATGTTTCCCAAAAGGCATAGAATGTATCAATTCATAAGGATTCTGAGTGTGGCATCAGACTCATTAGGTTGACAATATATATAACAAGGAAATGTGTGGGAGATATGCGTTGGGATTCAATGGCAAGGATTTATTTACTCAAGTGGGGTTATTCAATTTAGAGATCATCAACGATAGCAATGAGGATGCTGATAAAAAAACTAGCCAATAATAATACCTCGTCAACTGTAGGAACTGAATCCTCTAATACAGGTATCTTTGAGGCTAACTATAATCTGGCACCAAGCGCCTATGGAGCAGTTTACCGTGCTGATTTAGATGGAAATAAGTTGAGTTATATGAAATGGGGATTAATTCCACAATGGGTTGGCGATCTCAGTACATTCAAAGCAAACAAGACTTTCAATGCTAGAGAGGAACACTTGCTGGACAGCAAAATGTGGAAGCCTTGTGTTAATTATAAGAGATGTGCAGTGCCCATAAGTGGTTACTATGAGTGGAGAACCATTAATAAGGCAAAGACTCCATATTATATAACCAGGAAAGACGGTAAATTGATGTTTTTAGCTGGACTGTATGATCATAACAGAGCTTATGATTTTTACTCGTTTACTATAGTAACAAACACCGCCCCCAAAGAACTAGAATGGTTACACCAACGTATGCCTGTAGTATTAGAACCTGGCACCCTCGAATGGGACAGTTGGTTTGATCATGATAAGCATGAATGGTCCGAACCTGAATTGAACAAAACCTTGAAAGCCACCTACAATTCTGACAGTTTGTTTTGTTATCAAGTTTCAAAAGACGTCAACAAAGTCGAGAACAAAGGTGCTAGATTAATAAAGCCCATTCTCAAAGAGGATAAGAAAACTTATGATGCAATAAAAAAAGAGGAGTCTATGAAGCTAGAAGACTCTGAAAATATATCGTTATCCCAAATGTCAGACGAGGAAAAGAATGAATCAATGAAACAAGAATCATCTACAAATTCAGAAGAAACAGAAAAGGTAAAAAGAGAAGACAGGAGTTTATCATCTCAATCGTCAGACGATACAAAGTCGAAGAAGCCCCCCAAAAAGAGGCAGAGCATAGAGGATAGGTTACGTAGTTCCACAAAGAAGCATAAAACTTAGTGAACTATCTAGTACAATCGAATAATTATAAAAAAATAACAATATTAATCTTCCTCATTCACGTTGCTTCCAAAAACCAAACCAACACAGACCTCAAAAACCATGCTATCAACACCAGATAGCTATCAGAAAGCAATGCATAAGTCTATAAACGTATATATACTTTATAATCGTTAATTAACTCAATAACATCTTATTTATTTACTGACATATCTTAATGGTAAGGACCAAAAAACAAAATCTAAAAACTCGACATTGTTACTTAAAAGAAAGATGAAACTTCTTACGATTTGTTATATAATGAAAGAGGGTATATTGTAATACGTTGATTTAGCTGGGTAGCGATTGTGTATATTACACAGAGTAGTTTAACTAGTTGGAATCCTGTTCGTTTTAACTCACTGTTACTATAGCTAAACGGAGCTGAACAATAAATCTTCATTTTAACACGACAATAAACCAATAGATATAATGCAATCAGAGTACGTTCAAGAGAGACTAGCGTCTTTGAATAAGGTGGATGATAAACTATGTTCTCTGTTGAAAGAGGTATCGCAAATGGTTTACACATTTTCTGAACTGAAAAGAGGTAATGAGACATTGAAACCGAATTTTAATGAACATATTAAAGAGTTTTTTGATACTCTTGATTCTGCTACATCAAGTCTGCATAAAGAAATTGAATTGCTAGATGAAAATACAGGTACCAGGGTGTTACCAATTAATGTAAATAAGAAAGCATTGGGGCAGGATACCGAGAAGATGAAAGAACAGATGCAATTATTGAAGGTACTACTTCAATCTGACAAATAGCATAAAATTCTACAAAAATCAATTTGAAGAGATATCAACAATAGTTATGTTCATAGTTGTGTGTACATATATATATTCTCTTATGGGGTAGCATGTTTTTATGAAGGCTATGGATATCATTAGTGAACATTTAGGAAGAAGTAATAGAAGAAAAATGTCATTTATTTATATATAAAGAATGAAATTATATTAAATAGTCAGTCCCACATGGTTTTATTATAATAAAATATTATTCAAAGGGTATTATTAAACAAAATATGCAAATATGTTCGCTTTATATTGTGAATAATCAATCTACTTGTTGGCTTTCTTTTCAGAGTTTTCGATCCACACAACAACAGATTGATCAAATTGGTTAGTCAATGCAGATATAGACCCAGATAATACTTCGGACCATTGTAGAGCCAATGTCTCGTATTCTTCTATGTCTTCAACGGGAGTAACTTCTGTTAAGAAAATATTGTCGGTTTCTTCCAAATCAACATTATCCTCGATTGCACATTTTAACGAGAATTGGATAATTTCTATTTGTAATAATTCATCATTGATAGAGATGGATTCCATCATCCATTGGACGAATTTGATAAAACAATTGTAACTTTCTTCAATTCTACTGATAGTGTCATCTGGTAATGTTAGATTAAAGTTCAATGTTTTCGAAACAATTTCTGATTGTAACGATCTAGTTAAATAGTAGTTTAGTATATCAATAGTTTCTAAAACTTTCAAATAAAATGCACTGATTTCTCTAACTACTGATTCAACAGGTACACTACACTCAGCATTCGCAGGATCTGAGAACTCAAAATTTGAAAGTCTATCATTGTAAAACCTCAACTTTTTAACATATTTAATCAGGGTGGATCTTTCAAATCTTAAAGTAGAAATTTTACGAAGTATGCCAATAAATTTATTGAGCACATGAACATAACTAGAAATATACACAGAGAAAAGATCCTTAATCTCCATAAAGATACTATGGAGTTCAGGTGTCAATTCTAACTCAACATATTGTTCATTGTCACTAGCAGCTGTCATCTTGAGTTTGTTTCTTGTGATGGATCAAAAATCGTGACGATCGTTAAACGATATTTTATCAATGCAAAATGGGGGAATAGCTTCGAGTTGCAACTCAGTAAAAAGAAAATCAATTGGAAATAGTTTGGAATTTAACCAATCAAACCTTATTTAACCAGCTAGAGGCAACCTTCACCACACGTAACATGATCCATCTCATATTTTAAATCAGCAAACTCTTGTTTATATAGTCTAGAAAGAGATCAGATCTTACATATTTCTACAAAATATCCGGAATATGCGATAAAAGGTTGCCTTAAAATATTATAGTGGATTTTACTTTTGTAGCTAAGTTTAAAATGATTATCTTTAGAGTTGGAGTTGTTATTAGTGTTCAATGAGCCTCATAGATGTCTATATATTGAATAGTGATACGTTCAAATACAATTGTAAAGTTTAATTGGTGATGGGGTTAACATACACGCCTTTAGAGGACATAACTAAAATTGTTGATATTTCAAGAGAAGCATTCTTCAAGAAGCAGAAATATTTGGCTGGTTTAAAGAATCCCAATAAAGAAGATAAGGAATTTAGATCACAGCTTTTGAAACGGTTTTATTATGCTATTAAAGATTCCTCAGATGAAATTGAAGATGCTTTATTTCAAGATTTCCATCGTTCACCACAAGAGAGCAAATCTTTCGAAATTATTAAATTGCTCAATGATATTCTACATATGATTTCAAACTTAGATAAATGGATGAAACCAGAAACCATTAGTGATTATTCTCCTCCATTTATGTTTGGTAAAACTCAAGTGGAGAAGATTTCAATGGGTTCAGTATTGGTCATTGCACCATTTAATTTCCCAGTGTTGTTGGCTTTGGTTCCTGTTGCTTATGCAATTGCAGCTGGTAACACAGTGGTTCTTAAACCAAGTGAACTTACTGAGAATTGCTCGATACTTATTGAAAAGATTATCGAGCGAGCCCGTTTCCCTGTTGGTTACGTCTCTGTAGTACATGGTGGTGTCGAAGAAACTACCAAATTAGTCGAATCAGGAAAGTTTGATAAAATATTCTACACTGGCTCACCAAAAGTTGGTTCCATTATATCTCAAACTGCTGCAAAGACATTGACACCTTGTGTATTAGAACTTGGTGGTAAATCGCCAACATTCATTACTGATAAGTTTAACAAAAATAACATAGAAACTGCAATGAAAAGAATATTTTTTGGTGCTTTTGGTAATTCTGGTCAAATATGTGTCTCCCCAGACTATATTGTTGTACATGAAACTTTGTATGAAGAAGTGTTAAAAACTGCTAAACTGCTACTAGATGAGTTTTGGCCAGATTTTAGTTCAGAAACTGAATATACTCATATGATTAATAAAGTTGCGTATGATAAAGCCCAGAGAAAAATAAAACTGACAAAAGGTAAAAAATTATCTGTGAAAATTGCTAATATGCAGTCTGATAAATTAGAAGAATCACTTTGCATCCCTCCTACTGTTGTTTATGATCTAGGATGGAGCGACATAGTGATGCAGGAAGAAAACTTCTCCCCAATATTACCAATTGTATCATATTCAAATTTAGATGATGTGCTTGACATCATAATCTCCAAGCATGATACCCCATTAGTTCAATATATTTTTTCAGATGATAATATTGAAATTGAACGTATTTTAAAGAGGTTGAGATCTGGAGATTGTATTATCGGTGATACGATGATCCATGTAGGCATTCAAGATGCACCATTTGGCGGTATTGGTAATTCAGGATACGGAAGCTATGGAGGGAAATGGGGGTTTGCTGCATTCACTAATGAAAGAATTGTCTTCAATCAACCATTTTGGATGGATTTCTTACTTTCTATGAGATATCCCCCTTTTACTCCAAAGAAGAAGGCTTTGATTGAAAATTTGACTGAATCGGAACCATGGTTTAACAGAAGAGGTAATGATGATTTTATATTGTACCGTCTGCCAGTCATCTCTTCGGTTGTTAATCTTTTAAAGAAACTCTTTTAATTTATCTTGGACCTTAATCGCAACATTATTATACTAAAAACAATTTATATTCCAATATCCTATGTATATATGCTACTTTAAACTATTACTTCAATTAAATTGTTGGAATTGAAAAACTAATATTTTCTTATATTGTTATATAAAAGTTATTTATTACCAATCGTCATCATCGTCATCATCATCTTGTTCTGCGTCACTCTCCACTCTCATTTTATTTGCCCTAGCGGCTAATGCAGAAGCTAAACCAGTACTGAAATTAGCTTGGGTAGCAGTGGCTGGTTCAGCTGTAGATGCAGTTTCTGAGATTGTTACAGGTTGTGACACAACTGTACTAGCGGCTGGTGGTGCTGGTGTAGAAGAGCCTGTATAAGCTATAATATAATTAGTTGGCACCCAACCTTCTTTTGCACCATCTAAGGTTTTGGCTAATGACCACCCACTTGCTTCTTGCTTTGAAATAAATACCACGTCTCCTTTCTTTAATGGAAGCTCAGATGGATTACCAGATCCAGGGAAGTCATATGCAGCTTCAAATTTCGGTACAGATGATTGCACTGGTGGAGGAGGTGGAGGAGGTGGAGGTATGTTATTTAATTGAGTCTGCTGTGTTTGCACTGGAACTTGTTTTGCAACTGGTTTGTTTTGAACTGGCTTCTTTGAGCCAGGCGGAGGAGGAGCAGGTTTTTTGGAAGTTCTAGGAACAGGAGCTGATGGTTTGCTAGACGATTTGTGATGACTAGGACGTGCGGCAGCAGGTACGCTTTGCTGGATGCCAGAACTTTTTTTGCCTCTAGGCTTCTTTTTCTGTTTAGAGTTAGCTGGATTACCACGACGGACATAAATTTTTTTGGACTTATAATTATCACCATACTTTGGTGCAGCTTCGGTAATTTCACATTTAACTCTTCTGATTTTACCAGGCTTCTTTTGATATTCAATTGTTGGACCAATTTTTATCTGAATTTTGCTGTTCAATTTCTTTAAATGAGTTATCAGCTCAGTCTTAAAAAAGGTATTAATTAATAGGTCTGGTTGATTCGATTTTGCAAGATTAATAGCCATCCAGTCATCTTGTAAGTTGGTTAAACCAACACTAACTATATGGTCAACAGGTATGTTGTACTCTAATGAATATTGCATTGCATTCTGCACATTTGTTTGTGCAATAACATAAAATGTTTTTGCCGTTAGAATAAAAACCTTTTTAACCCTGACGGATGACCTACCAAATTTACTTTGTAGACAATGACCTTTAATGGAAAATATTACACTATCTTTTATCCCAGCTTGTCTCTTAATATAAGCTCCCCTTGCTTTACTATCGTTACATAACAGGTAATCACCCATGAAAGCTCTATAGCCGATCAAAGACATGGATCTTCTCTCTTTCCTACCTCCTAACAATTCAGTACCTTTATCACGTAATTTCTCATACTTGTTACCACCTTTTCTCTCTCTAATAACTCTTTGAATTTTAACAGCCGAATCTATTCTTCTTTGTAAGAATCTTCTCCATGCACGTTGAATTCTGGCTGCCATGTTATACCAGTACCTATCTCTCATGTGCTCCAAAGCAAATAATGTTTCAGGGGTTTTGATAAAAACTTGTGAAACACCAATTTGGTACTCCTTTTCTGGAATAGATGCATCTTTCAAAATCCACTTAACAGCATCAATTGTTTCACCCTGCCATGTGTAGTCACCAGCATAAGAACACTGTGGGGATAATAAATAGAATCTCTCAACAAATTTATCAAATACTTGTCTGTATGCAAAACCTGCTCTTCTAATGCGAACATTCTCTTGTAAACCTAAATATTTCACTTGATGTAAGACTTGACTATCATCGTAATCCTCCGGTAATTTGGTTTGATTCGGTTTGATGGTTCTGATATATGATGGTTGTGCTTTTGATAGAGTTTCAACTAGATCGTTAGCACTTTTAATAATCTTATCACCTGCAGTTGGTGCTTTTCTCTTGTTCTCAGTATTGACTTGTTCAGGGAATAATGATTTTAAGAAACCATTTTGAGTGGTGCCAATCAGTTCGGCTAAATCCTTTTGTAATTGATCCTTATTTTTATCAGTAATACCATTGACATCGTATGTGACATCACCAGCATAATGTTTAATGACAAATTTATTTGATCTCAATTCAAAATGAGGATTAGATGAGAATAGATTTAAACGCTGTGAAAATGCTTGATCGGCTGCATTAGAATCAGCATGGGCAGTGGCAACAGAATCATTCATTGCAGCAAAGATACCAGGTGGTCGTCTACCTTCAATTAATTCACACACAACCTTGTTATCAAAGAACTTGATTGGAGTCCACTGAATTTGTTCCTTTTCATAAGTTTCTTGTTCGGATTTCAATGTTAATTGAATAAAAATTTGTTGCAACTTTTCATTAACGTAGTTGATACAAATTTGTTCAAATGAATTATGTTCAAAAATTTCAAAACCGTAAATATCCAAAATACCAATTGATTTATCAGCACCAGGGTATGCTTGTAAGGAGACGTTGACTCTTTCAACAATCCAATCGAATAGATTGTTATAAATAGCTTTAGCCAAAGCATCTTCTGCGGCGTTGGCTTGGACAATATTTAGAGGAACATGGTAGACAGAGCCTCTTCTCATACCATGACTAGTTTCCATGGTTCTTTCTACCAGGCCCTTAATTAAGATACTGGCATCAATTTGTAATAAGTATGCAACAAAATCAGTGACAGACGTGTCTCTAACTTGAGCATTTCCTTCTTCATTTTCTACAAAAGAGATATTACCAATCCATAAAATAAATGCTAACATTCTAAATATTTGATCTTGTTCATCTTGTGAAAGACCAATAATTTGCATGGCTTTTATTGTGTCTGCAAAATCTTTAATATCATCAATTGTGTCAACAGAAGTACACCCTGCTGCAGAAGTGTAGACGTATTGTTCTGGTTTCTGCACACCAAACGTTTGTCTATAGTTCTCAGAGGCACCTTTTGTAAATTGATAGAAGATGTGGAAATTTCTTTCATTCTTGATTTGACTGACAACTCTTTGTTTTTCTAACAAATAATTGGTAATGTTACCAGCACAAGGTTCATATTGTGCATTGAATTTAATTTCTAGATATTTACCATGTCTAGAGGAATTGTTATTTCTTAATGTCTTAGCACAACCAAAGGATTCTAACAGCGGATTGGTAGCTAAAACCATATCTTTAATTTTACTAATAGATTCTGAGTTGGTATCTGACGCAGCGGCGATATATTGCATGATCCTTTTAGCTGCTTCCGTCTTACCAGCACCAGATTCACCAGAAATGATGACACATTGGCTCTCATTGTATGCTTTCAAATTGTAGTACATAGACTCGGCAATTGCATAAACATGTGGAGGAACTTCTAATCTATTTTACCTTTATAAGATTGCAAAACAGCATCAGTATATATACCTAAATCTCTAAATGGATTAACACTGATCAACACATGACCAATGTATGTATAAATGATGCCATTTAAAAATCTTTTTTTAAATTCTCATTAATTGATTCATCTGAAATCTTAGTCAATAAGGTCAAATCAGAGACACCAACTTCTTTCTTCTTTCCAACATCAAAGGTAGCCTTTTTGATCTTTGCAGACCTCTTCTCTGGTTCTTGAGCACTCTTATTACGAGCACCCCTTTTAATGATAGCCATCTTCTATAGTTTAACCTGTATTTTCTAGAAAACTAAATTGAAACCTATACTTAGTTATAAAGACGTATTCAAAGGTTAACCTGTTGTCATTGAATGTATATTTATTCAATAATAAGGTGTATGTAATGGTAGTTTTATATATTTAATATTACTTCCACTTTTTACTTTTACTTTGCCTTTCACCTTAAATTATATTTTCGGGACGTGCATTGTGAAAGACATTATAATAAGCCTCTCTGTTTAAAGAGAGGTTTTTGTTCAACACTAATGCTTCAAAATAGGCGACTCTTTATAAATAGTTTATGCATTGTTAAGACATAATTTAATTCAAAGTGAATTGTATCTCATCTTATATAACTTGAAGGAAATAATTCCGTGTTTAATCGACTAACAGACGATATTAATAATAGATTATAAACAGAAATATAAATATGTATCTAAAAGTACATGGATATTATTATAATTTCATTTTTAATGTTTTCCGTTGGTACGTTTTCTACGTAATTCATTTTGTTCCTTTTCAACTTCTGGGTCGAAGCAAATGAATTCGTCTAAACCTTTACCTGCAGGGACCATTGGTAGGACAGGAACTTTCTTTTCAACAACAACTTCTAATAAAACAGGACCATCAAAGTTGAAAAATTCATGTAATGTATCTTCCATTTTGCTTTGTTCAGCTAATCTCATACCTTTCATACCCATTGCCTCAGCTATTTTGACAAAATCTGGATTCAGTTGATGTGTGTGTGAATAACGGTGTTTGTAAAACAATGATTGCCATTGGGTGACCATGCCTTGTTCTTCGTTATTCAATAATAAAATTTTGATTGGTGTACAGGCTTGCACAGCTGAAGATAATTCAGTCAATGACATATTGAATGACGCATCACCATCGATATCGATTACTACAGCATCTGGTCTTGCTACTTGGGCACCAATGGCAGCTGGTAGACCATAACCCATAGTGCCTAAACCACCTGATGATATAAATGTACGTGGTGTCTTCCAAGTCCAGTGTTGGGCGGCCCACATTTGGTGTTGACCAACACCAGTGGTTACTACAATAGGTTTCCCAGAACTGTTTGCGATCTCTGAAAGTTTAGCAATGACAGTTTGAGGTTTTATTTTAGAACCTGGAGTTTCTTTTTGGTAAGCATATGGATATTTTGCTTTCCAGTTGTTGATAGTATCCAACCATTCTTTTCTTTCACGTTCAGTAACAGAAAAAACAGAAGGAATCATTTGTTGCAAGTTAGTTGCAGCATCACCTTCGATGGGCACTTGAGTCTCGACAACTTTATTTATATTCTTGGCAGAAATATCGAAATGTATGATACCACCTCTATTCTCCAGAGCAGCACGGCGAGCCTCAGGTGCAAATTTACTGATATTTAATGTGACACGATCATCGAATCTTGCACCAACAGCAATGATCAAATCAGCATTTTGAATAGCTAGGTTTGCTGGAGCGTATCCATGCATACCTAACATGTCTAGTGATTTAGGATCATCTTGATCGAACGCACCCAATGCTTGTAAAGTTGTGGTAACCGGGATCTGGGCTCTGTCACTAAGCTCTTTGATTAATCTTGGACCTTCAGGATTATTTAAAATACCACCACCGACATATAAAATTGGTTTCTTTGCAATGTTGATCAATTCAGCAGCTCTTTTGATACCAGCTTCTGAGAATTGAGTGTATGCACTTCTTGTTAGTTGCTTTAATGCGTTTGATGGGATTGTGGTTTTAATTGGAATTGGAGCCCTCAATATTGAAGCTTGGACATCCTTTGGTAAATCGACCAAAACAGGACCAGGTCTACCACTAGTGGCGATTTCAAAAGCTTCATTGATGCATTTTGGTAAGTCTTCTACGCGTTTGACCATCACGTTCCATTTTGTACACGATCTTGAAATACCAATGACATCCGCTTCTTGGAAAGCATCGGTGCCGATAGCTGCAGTTGGGACTTGACCAGTGAAGACAACCATTGGCACGCCATCTGCCAATGCATCTGCCATTGGAGTGATGACATTTGTGGCACCTGGGCCGGAAGTGACTAAAACAACACCACATTTACCCGAAGCCCTGGCGTAACCTTCGGCCATATGGCCGGCACCTTGTTCATGCCTTGGCAACACGAAATTAAAATCTTTACTATTATAAATTGCATCGTAAACAGGTAAGATGGCACCACCTGGATAACCAAAGACAGTGTCTACATTATGTCTTTTCATCATTTCGTGGAAGATTTCACCACCAGTCAAACCGATTAAAGAACTATCCATTTCAGGATTTTTCTTCAATTCTTTTAACTTTGATTGTGATATTTTATTGGTAGAATCAGCCAAAGTCGGAGAAGCATTGAAACTTGGAGCAGGCGATGGTCTAGAGTAGACAGAAGATTTCAATGAGAGCTGAGAAGAAGTGAAATCTCTTTTCAACAAAGTAGCAGTAACAAACCATTGTGAATCTACTGATTTTGAGATTTTAGCTAGACGATTCAAAGAAGTTCTCGAACCAGTAGATCTAAGCATCTTGAACTAAATCCTTTCTTGCAATTATTACCTTTGCTATCAGATTAAGAAAGACTCCAACGGCTTTGGATGAGTGCCTCTTATTACAACAATTTCAAAAAAATTTAAAGAAAACTTATAGTATCTCTAATACAAAACATGAGAATTATATATGTATATAGGAGTTATATGGACACATTATCGTCAACCATCGAGAAAAGACTCATCTGTCTTTCTCTCTCTGTACCTGCAAAATCTTGATTTGTCACTCAATCAAATAATTTTTCACTGACCTTGTTTGTTTCTTATGTTTTGTTTGACCGCGATGGATGAAGGAAGATGCGTTGCGGGAACGGGAACGCCAAGAAACAATAATGGACTGAGAGCTCAACGAGCAGAATTAGTCATAGGTCAGGTCACCGTCTAGTTAAGAGAGGTGGTGGAACTATGTTTTTTGTGCTTGTGTTGTGGCATAATGTATAAAGTAGCTATATTATAGTGTGTGGAGTTGGCATAAGAAGGGGACACTAGCGGTTTACTCTGTTGTCAGGTTCACCTTTCTTCATAGCATCGTAGAGTTTTTTGAACTCGTTCTGTGACATGTTGGAGATATCCAGCATGTTGGGAGTTTTGGCAGCTCCTTCCGATGAGTTGAGGGACTCAGATTCAGAGCCTCGTCTCTCCGCTACCATGGGGTCCTGGTCCTGGGGCTTCTTTTGTTCATGGTGTTCACTAGAATATAAAAACTCGGTCTTCCTCCCTCCTACATTTGCGAAGTTCCCGCCGTAGACACCGTAATTCTTCGAATGTTTCTTCTTATCGTAAACGTCAAATGCGTTCCAAATACTTGACATGTTTGTTAGTTTATGTTATTACTTTCTTGTGCTACATGTGTTACAACTAGATTGAAAACAAGACTGAGAAATGGTTTCAAAAATAAAGGGACCCTTTTATAGGTTTTACAATTACGATGGTGTTGGTATTTGCATATGTTACGGCGTCACACATTAATTAAATGGGTGAAAAGTGTGACTTGGAGAACCTCAAAAGGTACCCCTAGTCTATGATTTCAGGGATTGTTTGAGTCGATAGTTACTCCACTTTGCAGATTCAACAATTATTTTAATAACTTGTTGCCAGAGGAGTGGTTTGGAAGAAGATGAGATATTTGAACAAAATATTACTTTACGGTTCAACACACTGTTCATTGCAGCTGGTGGCGATGGCGGCGGTGATGGTTGTTGGAGGGGGCGCTACTCCAGAGTGATGTAAATGACAGAATGCGTGTCACGTGATAGCCACGTGCAGTAGAACGATCGGCATGGGCGGTGGTGGCGGGTAACAACAACTGTAACGATGTCCAGTCAAGTTCCTCATAACTAGAGGAATGGACAACGTCAAGTACATGGAAGTAACAGTATGCAGAGCACTCTATTCTATACTTTGAAAACATGTTTGTTTCGAGCATTTGATAATAAGAACAGATACCAGGAGACAGCACCAGTTAAATATGGTTCCAATATCTGATATACAAACCCTAGATTAATAATTGAGGAGACACAAGCGTGGAGCCCGCAACAGGCTCAATGGTGTTGCAGTTGACTGGGTGGTATGGGTGTAAGTTAGTGTTCATAGTAGGTAAGGACTATGATATTTAATCTGATTGGTTCTGCTATTACGTAAGCTACAAGCGAATACTATTACACACTGTCGCATTCGAGACTTAAGTATTGTCACATTGTGTTCCTCTTTGCTCAATAGTTGAAGTCATTGCTTTAATATATTAATAGTTGTTAAATTACATACTGGATAGTTAGATAAATCTCTCTGGTCTCTTGGACCTGGATCAATGAATTATTTACTATTGATTACCGGGGTTTATATATACTGTTGGAAATGTAACTGGTCGTATAGGTGACTATACGATACCAGATAGTACCTCTTTAGGAGATTATTGTTGCCGACCTGAAACAATAGTGCCTGCAAGAATGTAATAGCAGAATTTCTAATGCAATAAATAGTACTGTAGAACCATCAGCCTGCCGTACGTGTTCAACTCGACGACGTCGTCTTGTTGG